>NC_090881.1:4964417-4966917 GCF_036669935.1 Montipora foliosa
AGAGACAGGCAGTTTCCGCTGCCAGGATTCCCGTAAGTTGCATAATGTGCCATGAAGCCTGACTTTGACACAGAGTAATCAGTAACGAATCGAACATGCAGGACATTGCTCGTGCTCCAAATACACCAAGGACTTTGATCACCACAGCGCTTTATTTTTATGGAACTCGATGGATAGTTTGAGTCAGAAACTTCCACGTAGTCAAACGGACAGTGTTTTCCACCATATTCCAGAGAAAAGTAAGAAACCTGCAAGTAAATGTGGCTGCCCTGTGTTGCAGTAATAGACCAGATGCAGTTCAGGTTATGTGGGTAGCTGGATGGATAATTCGGACTCGAGAAGTTTCCTTGAAGATCAGTCAAGTTGTGTGCACACGACCCTAGGAAAAAGAAGAGCACTGTGTTAGTCTTTCATATATAGAGAAGGACTAGCTAGAGCGTATTTGTTTCCTACCCATCATTTCATTCTTCTCAATTGCCAGGGAATAATCAAAAAACTACCAAAAACAAAAAAATAATCTAGGATACAGAAGTTTTAAAATTATAACATGATTCATCGACAACTTCAATGTTGGTTTTATAGAATACGCTTCGACAGATTTTGACAGGAACAGGACTAACTAATTCAGCCTGAGTGTAGGATGTATAAATTATCACTTAATGAGCATGGCAGATTTCAAGAAGAAGTTCTTTAAGTGTACCTCTGTAGCACGAAGTAAGTTCATTTCTACCGTTTATTGTAGTCATTTCCTGTTTACACATTACAAAGAATTACATTGATGATAAATTTTGGATTATTATGTCGCTTGTTTCTTTTTTACGGAAAACGTTTGTTAATCATTTATGCTCATAATCATGTAGTCCAAAAGATATTTATAAAATGCATGTTTGCACTCGATTGAATGGTGGCTATAGTTCTGCAGCAAAAAAGTGAAAAAATTACAATCACAGTAAGGAGGACCTTAGTGGAGCCCTGCCTGGAGTCTGGGCATTGACATTAGTTTATCGTATGAAATTCCAGTGAAGAAATAACTGTGGAGCTCCTTTTTTAGGCCTGGCTATATATATATATATGTAGTAAGGAATAAACTTCTTGAGGCATAAATGTTTGTAATTGGTTTAATACTTCAAACCTTTCGTCGGTTAATGAAGATTATGGATACAGGATTAGTTTATGTAAAAAACCTAGTACAATAGTGGAATGTCAAGGTTCATTAATTCAGTTGATGGTGTTAATCTAAATTTAGAGTTCGTCCTATGCAATTATTTGTGACGTTCAAATGCTTGCGTATTTCTAGCGCTTCGATGATTTTACGCCTGCGGAAGTCGTGAATGCTCCTGTCAAGGATTTCCCAAGAGATATCTTTGTTATGATTGATCAAATGTGAATAAACCGTCTGTTTCACCATTCTAATATGTTCTTTTATTCTGGATCCGATAGTTCTACTTGTTTTACCGATATAAACCGTGTCACAGTGCGAGCATTGATTTTGTGTACATAGTTTTTTGTTAGGTATTGGTCAGTTATCGTTGAGGAGCCGCAAGTATCACAGGGATCTGGGCAGCATTGTTTTTCTTTGGGCGGCGTGAATATTCTTGATGATGAGAAGCCATTCATATAGTATACTCTAATGTTGTCTAGAACTGTCCGTTTTAAAACTGCTTGTGTTTGCTTCTTGAGATCTTCGTTGATAAATGGCATCTTGATGTAGATTAGACCTTGTTCTTGTTCGGACGGATGTGACTTGCATTTTCTTAAAGTGCCTTTGATTGTTGATTTTATAAATGATCTGGGGTAACCATTCTTGGTGTATGGCTTTTTGATTAATCTAAGTGAATTTTGTTGTGATCTAGGGTTAGTGGAAGGCGACATTGCGCGCCTTATCTCTCCGATGAGGATGCCTCTCTTCTGTGAGATCGGGCCATGACTATCCCAGGGCGTGATTGGCTGTGGATAGGTTTCATGTACAGTTACGTGGAAACTCGGCCGTTGTGTGGATGAAGGGCAACTATTGTGTCGCGGAAAGGTAGGCAGTTATCTTCCGATATCTCAACTATAAACTTAAGAGCAGTGTTGACACTGTTAGCGGTAGCAACCATTTCGTCAGGTGTTAAGTTTTCATTAGTCCAGGCTATGAACATGTCGTCAATGTATCGTTTAAGAATTGTTGAATGAAGATTGAATTTCAAGATCCAGGTTGTTCATGTAAATGATAGCCGATGTGGGTGCTAGATTATTGCCCATGGCCAAACCAGAATTCTGTAAGTAGCTTTTCCCTTCGATCAGGACCACGTCACTGGTGATGCAAAGGCGAAGTAAGGAGACAAAATAATCGTCACTGAGATGATCTGGGTCGGTGGCTGTTTTGTGCGCAGAGATAAGAAATCTCTCAATATAGTGAATATACCAGGGGTTCCATCCTCAAGGTCTTCAAGGGGAATGGAACCATAAAAATTGCCAACATCTAGACTGTAGAACCCTTTGATGTCATCTAAGCTTG
>NC_090881.1:4971917-4974417 GCF_036669935.1 Montipora foliosa
CGAGAAAATTGTCAATGTCTTCATCGTTGAATTGTTCGCTTTCTGTTTTTTCCGTCTGTTCTGTTTGGTCAGCAACAAGACCACCTTCCGTTTGTTCAGTAAAATAGTCCGCTCCTGTCAGATCGTCAATTAAAAGCCGGGTCCAAGGGACCTAAACAAGTCGAAGTTAGGTCTATCGAGTTCGCCCGGTCCGGCCATTGTTGCTCTCCTGTTTTCGGTCTGTATTTGCTCTGTTCTAAACTGGTCAAACCGGGACCCTATAGTGTATTACCGTCTCATATTTTGTGCGTTCTCTTGACCAAATATGGTAAAATGGCGTAATAGTGGAATACTATAAAAAATTAAAAAATAACTAATAAATAATATATATATATATATCAGGTGGAGTAAAAGAGCAACAGCGAACTTCTCACGTGTCCAAAAAAGACCTTTACTAAACGTTTCGCTGTTGCTCTTTTACTCTACCTACAATTATCGAGTGTAAGCGTCTTGTATCCACTGGATCCTTCTCACAAGTGTCATCTTCGTTGGCGAACTATCCTCTTACACAACTATATATATATACTATTAAACTAGTTTTAAAAACTTATACACAGTACTTATAGAAAGTTGAAGCGTACGAGCGTTCGGCTCCTTCTCGGAGGCTTGTTCACATATAAATGAAAACAAGAATTGTGAACCGGTAAACTGTCCCAGATGTGGGGGAGCAGGTATCTTCCAGTGTCACGGTTCAAGCCTCCGAGAAGGAGCCGAAAGCTCGTACGCTTCAACTTTCTATAAGTACTGTGTATAAGTTTTTAAAACTCTACTTTAATAGTATGTTTTCACCAGTACAGTGTAACATTCATAAATGTATATATATATATATATATATATATATATATAATTTCTTTTTTTGAGTAGAACGTATTTCGTAGAGCGCTCAACTCAATTGATTGAGGAGCAATAACTATGACTTTACACAAGTTTAGGTTTCACGAGTAACCATGATCGTTTAATGCTACAGAACTGTTTCGTATGGTACAAGTACCACACTCATCAGGCAATTTTAACGACTGAACTGTTGAAATTGGAAAGCTGGCAGTTAAATACGGAAATTTGAATGGTTGCTATAGTAAATGCGTTACATTTTAGCAGCTGCTAGGTAACAAAACATGATATAAGGGGATTCTATGTCGGTATTTTAAATTTACGTTACTCTAAAGTTCCGGAGTACATATCGGTTTCTGTGGGGGCATGAACTTGCTAATTCGTTTCTTCTGTTGAGGCTACACAGTTCTTTCTTACACATGATTATGAATTTTTCATTCAGACAAAGACTACATTTCTTGCTAATATTGCTGTAGGGTCTACATTTTTTAAGAATAATCCATTTAATTTGAAACGGCTTCTTTGCATCTTGTAAGTGCCAAACATGTTTGGAAAGCTCTGTCTCATTTCTTCTGTTTGAATGTCGAAAAGATGTTTTGTGATTCCTGTAGCGTTCCTTGAAGTTTGTGGCTAGTCCAACGTAGGTTTCAGTTGTTGTCTCGGTGGTGACTGTTGCTTGATAAATTACGTTAGTTTGAAGGCATTTTCCTTCGAGTGGGCATTCAGGCTTTTTTCTACAATTGCAGGTGTCAGGTTGCGGTGCTGGTGTATTTGCATCTGAAAGAACGTGTTTGTTGTGTGACGATATGATGGCTTTCATGTTTGGCATACATGAGTAGCTTAGCTTGAGTGTGTGTCTGTTGAAAATCTTGTAGAGCGGATGGTTGTTCTGGAAGCATTTTTCGACGATATGTAGGAATTTTCTACCAAGGTTGGTTTTTACGCTTGAATCGAAAGGGGGGTTGTACCACGTAATGTCCCTTTTCCTCTTTCGTTTGTTTTTCGGAGCGGGCTCTGGATTGTATGTTAGTTTGTGGTCATATCCACTTTCTTTGAGTGCGTGTTGATAAGGGCCAATTGATTCGTCGAATACTTCTTTGCTGGATGAAATGTTAGTTAGTCTTTTGTTGATGTTGAGTGGTATGTTTTTCAGTAATGCTGGGGGGTGGTTGCTTTGCCGGTGGACGTACGATAGTTTGTTGTTGGGCTTCATGTATGGTTTGTAGCTTCCATCTGTAAGGTCGAAGGTTACGTCAAGGAAGTGGACGATTTTTTTGTTGGCATCGATTGTGATCTTTAGGCCATTTGATTTAAACACATTGCTGACTTCTTTTTGGTTTTTTCAATTTCTTTTGGGGTGGCTTTGCAGACTGCAAGACCATCGTCACGGTACAATCCAACTTCATCTTTGAATTTAGATGCGATCAGGGAGAGCATGTAAGTTCCTATCAATTCGCACGTTTCTGCTCCGTCGTATGAGCCCATTGTAACATCAAACATGTCGTTTGTGTTCTTCTTGGTCCATGGAGAGTTTTGGTGGTAAAGGAGCGATTTTTTCGCGTGGATGATGATGTGGCGGTCTTGTTGGGTGATTGTACTGAATTTGGAGGCATAATCTAATGCTTTTAGT
>NC_090881.1:4979417-4989417 GCF_036669935.1 Montipora foliosa
AAAAATGGCGCCTGATTTAAGGGAGTGACGAGCACATGCACGGCAATACGTCCCTTTAAAATCGCTGTGTTAAACTCTGAAACGTGTATTCAGGCGTGTAGTCCAGTTTTAATAGACCTTATCTTTTTCGTTTTGCGCGTTGGGGTTGATACCGCAATAGGCCATTTCCGAGTTCATGTCTGCCTCCTCTTCAAAACGAGTCTAAGTGCGAAGTTCTTGTGATGGTAATTAGTTCTACTTTACATATGAATGAAAACTAATTTTTACAACAAAAACTTTGCACTTAGACTCGCTTTGAAGAAGATATAGACAAGAACTCGGAAATGGCCTATTTAGTGTCCCTATCTAAGGAATATCTAAGGATCACAATACCAAAAAGGACACCCTATTTAAGGACTGAGCACCTCAAAAAGCCTACCCTATCGTCCTGCGCATACCTATACAGCGTATGTCACGTTAGAACCTTGCGTGACTTAGCACGCATGCTCACTTGAACTTAGCACTGGCTCGGCACGACATTCGGAATTTATCGGACATGATGTTCAGAGTGGGAGTTAAAACATGGACAGCTTTCACCAACTTAGTGCGTTGAGTTTCCAGAGAAACACGTCAGAAAATTGGAGAAGATTTAAGAAGCAATATCAGATGTACTTAACAGCTTCAGGCAGCGAAAAGAAAGATGATTCCATCAAAATAGCTATATTGCTAAACTTTGCTGGCGAGGACACCATTAAAGTTTTCAACACATTCCAGTTTCCCGAAGGCGATGAAAACAATAAGATAACATTAGCTGACCTATGAGCCGCCATGTTGATTATCCCGTTGATAATTCATAGAGAATCATGCGAGATCCTTCACTCAAAAAATATTCTTAAAATCGTCTTTTCCATGATGTGAAAACTCCAATAAATATTTATTATCACATCTATCCTTGCTTGCTGTAAAAGACCAATAATATAATTCGCATTTGGACATTATTTTTTGTTTTAGCCTCGTTTTCATGCTGGAGAGAGATTTTTAAGATTTTAAATGCCAAAAAAAAGACCCTTGCAGCTACGCACTAGTGATGGCTATCATAGTTTCTTTTTCCATATCCTGGTGCATTCTTCATAATGATGCGACTGATAACTTGTCCAGAAAACTGGCAGGAAAAATTTATCAGGCCTATGGACTACTTGGAGTTAGTGCCGAGTACGAGTTCAAGTCGCTTCGTTCCTGCATTTAAATATCTACCACTTGAAAATAAGAATCCACTTAAAAACACGGATCCGTAAAAATAGCTAACGGTTTGTCCACAGAAAGAACTTCTTCCACCAAGTTTGAGCTACTCGTTTCTCCCATCAATGGAAAAATGTTCGGTCACCTTTTTCGGTGAGCTGCAAGATGCCTTGGTAAAAAAACCTGAAAGCCCTTGACGCGTTGAATCATCATTGTTTTTCAACCTGACAATCCCGCAAGTTTTAAGTTTTTCATGAAAAAAATCTTTTGCTCTTCCTCTTATCACTCAAAAATTTACCTTTCGGAGTATCTAGCTCTTGATCCTTTATGACATTTTAGCGAATGCAACGCGAATATATCAAAAGACAAACTTCGAAAGAAAAAAAGCTGTTTTGCTGAAAATGAAGAAACCAACTGAAAGTGAGAGCGGTGCGTTCAGCCAATCGTGAGCGAGTAATTTTGCTCTCTTCACAAGCAAAATTAAGAAAAAAATGCCTTCTTTATTGACCAATCAGCGTTCAGTAATTTTGCCCTCTATGTTGTTGCGCGACTCGGGCAATTTCAGCAACTTCTGAAAACACTCGTGATATTAATCCTTAATTTTACTCCGCCCCATGCGATTACCTATACTAATTCAATTAAATTTCCCATAAGAGTTCAAATTGACGTTCCATGACTGGCCAAGCAAAGTCACCCTCCGTATAGATTAATTTGATAAAGAAATGAAAACAATTTTACTTACCCAAGAAGGTACAAATAGAAAATATTATGACTGCAAGACGCTCGATGGTTTCCATCTTGACTGTGTATACGTACTTCAGTAAGTATTTAAGTCCACAAACATTTTAACTAATCAGAAGGGATCTGAAAAGGAATGAGAATACCATAGCGATATTGAAATTTTACCTAATGTAGAAAATGTTTTAACTCAAAAAGGGAAAGAGTTTTAATATGTAAGTGAGTGAGTGAGTGAGTGAGTGAGTGAGTGAGTGAGTGAGTGAGTGAGTGAGTGAGTGAGTGAGTGAGTGAGTGAGTGAGTGTTAGGGCCTCTTCACATGATCCTGGTAAACCAGATTTGTTCGGTTACCGGGATGAAATTGGGTCTATTCCTATGGCGACTTTCAGCCCTTTTCATCTCGAAAACGGTTTTCGAGATAAAAAGTGGAGACGTGACCATTCAGGCGTAAAATCTAACGAACAAGACTGGCGAGAATAGAACTTTTCACGGTTTCTGACGCCATCTTGGTTAGGGGGCAAACGCGACTTAAATTACAGTGAATGTATGGGATTTTGGCTTAATTCAAACCTCTATAACTCCCCTGCAAAAAGGCAGATTTCAAAAATATTAAAATGTTTTTAGTCATTTTATTATTAATATCATTCACTCAACGGAAAATTGGATCATTGCACAATGCAAAACGTCTGAAAATTGGACATTAGAAATCTCCTCATGTCGCTTCAAATTTCACGGGAATTTGCATAACTTTGTTTACAAGGGTTTATATGAAATTTACAAATTTCGTTTACGGTCGATAAAGCTTGATTCTGATCGTCATACGTTACGAAAATAATCCCAATACAAGTGCTGTTTGAGAGGCACTCTCGCTATCCACAATCGTCGGACCTTAAAGGATTTATAATGGTTCGAAGTCGGCAAAATTTTCATACATTCACTGTAATTTAAGCCGTGTTTGCCCCCCAACCAATTCTCGGGTTTCACATGACGTCACAGCCGCCATATTGGTGTCCCCAAACAAAGAAACGGCGGCCATGTTGGTGTCCCGACTCAATCCTCCGGGAATTGAACTCTTTTGTTATGCAAACGTTCTCTTGTGTTTTCGTTGAAAAACATGGCTGTTGATCACGTGAGTGAAACCCAAGAATATGGTGTCAGAAACCGTAAAAAGGTCTGTTTCTCAATTTTTTTTTTTTTTTGTTTAAGCAACCTCAAATGTCTTTTGACCTTACGTTACCTATCAACGGGAACTATTCCGAGCTTCATTACCTAGGAAAACGGCAGACCCGGAAGTAACATTTCGATAATGTCCGTTCTATTACGAAAATGCATTGTATTATTTTCCTTCCGGTAACCAATCAATCAATCAACTTTATTTAAACACGGTAAATGGCTCAGCAAGCTGGTTTTCAGACATGCGTTGTAAGAATTACAAAGTATAAATGCTAAAAGATTACAAGAATTTCAAGATATAAATGTTAAAACGACTAATGAACTAGGTATAACTTAGCGTAAATATCATATAATGGCAAAGAAATTTTAACAATAGTAATAGTTAGTAACAAGCATAATTTACTATATAATAATACGAACAAGCCATGTAAAAATGTGCCCTAGCGAGGTAGAATGTGTCCTATGATATCGCACATTTAAAGCTTGCAAGATCCCTTATCTCACGTATTTGATTTGACAGTTGGTTCCAAGCATTTGCACCTTGATAAGAGAAAGAACGTTTTAGAAAATTGGTTTTAGGTAGCCGTAATTGGAAGTCATAGTTCGAACCCCTCAAATTATAATTGTGAACTTCTGAGGTTCTATGAAAATACTCCTGGAGATACGTTGGACAATTGTTATTGAATACTTTAAACATCGTAATTAACAAGTGCCTTTTCTCTCTTTCTTCTAAGTTTGACCACTCTAGAGAATTTAGTACTGCTGTTGATCGAATAGAGTAATCAGCCCTAGTAATAATCCGTGCTGCTCTATTTTGTAACTTTTGTAATTTGTCAGCACGTGTTTTGGAACAGTCACTCCATACAACATCACAATAATCAAAATAAGGTTGTACAAGTGAATAGTAAATTGTCTTAAGAGTCTCTTGATTGTCAGTTAATAATTTTAGCTAAATACAACATTCGCAAGCCATTCGAGACTTTAGATGAAATTTGTTTGATCTGATCATCCCATGTTAGCATTTCATCAATATGAACTCCCAATAACTTAGTACAAGGCTTATGTTCAATTGGCCAATCATCCATCTTTAAATTCATGAATTTAGCTTTTGTCAAATTTTGCCGAGAACCAATAGTCATATAACTAGTTTTGGAGGTATTGCAACTTAATTTGTTTGTCTGAAGCCAATCATGTACTGCAGCTAAATCAGTATTTAAGGAACATTCAATTGTGGGTATATCTTCATGAGCCATAGTTATATACGTATCATCGGCAAACATACCAGGTGTTGTATGTTGTAGACATTTTGGGAAATCGTTTACATAAATTATAAACAAAAATGGCCCAAGTATAGAACCCTGGGGAATGCCACATGATACATATTGTTCTGTGGATAAAAGTCCATTTACGTAAGATCTTTGTGTTCTATCAATCAAGTATGATTTAAGCAATTGAAGAGCGTTGCCAGTGACACCGTAACAAGAAAGTTTATGTAGTAAGATGTTATGGTCTACAGTGTCAAAGGCTTTCTTTAAATCTATAAAGACACTGTTCACATGGCAAAATTTCCAGCCGGCTTACCGCGATTACGGTTGGAAAACCGAGATCGCGGCAACCGAGCCAGCCCGCCCTCTCACATGAACACATCGAGGTTTATATAAAGGATTTAGAGGGGGGGGGGACGAAATTTCGGCAACTGGGCCAGCCAACCGGGCTGAGGAAGCCCTTATGAGTAAACCACTTTGTTTGACGAGCGTAGCACCTAATAGTGTTAAAACACAAAAGAGGACGAGGGGAGGGAACCCATCCACCAGACATGGACCTCTCCAATGATATTTTTTTTTTCAATCTAAATTTAGGCCGTGGTCATGATACCTGGTCTATTTTAAGGAAGACACCTGATTTGTTATCATTGTCTGGGTGACCAAAATAACTTTCACAGCATGGCTTGGTTTGCATTTTTGTTGAAATGGCAAACCAACCCGGAAAGAGCGTTTTTTAAATCTGATTGATAATATATAGATTTAGCCAAGCCTAAAAGTGGAGCTCCCGGGTTATTTATTATTACTGGCTGTATGGTTATTGCTTAATTAAATCATTTTTTTCCCTTTCTTTTATATAGTAACCTTGTTTTTCCACATAGACAAAGGAAAACGTTTGCATAATAATAGAGCTCAATTCCCGGAGGATTAACTGGGTATACCAACATGGCCGCCTTCCCATTGTTTAGGTACACCAACATCGCCGCCGTGACGTCACGTGAAAACACTGTATAGGAAAATTCATTGGCTAACTAATAAATTTCGCGCGAAAAACCGATATCGCATGAATCACGAAGCGAAGTGAAATTTACTGTGGAATTCAACAGTTAGCTGTTAGGCAATGATTTTTTTCTTGAATCGCACAAGTTTTTAAAGGAAACCAGCATATCCTCAGCAAGCAAACGGAAAAGGGAAAAAAGCTATTTCAGAGTCAACTGTCGAAAGCTGCAAAAGCCAGCGTATAGGAATCGCGCTAAAAGTAGAAATCACAGACTTACTAGCTCGTGATGTCACAGGTTGTTAGGAAACCTTTTTCAGTTTTATTGATGTACTTTATTCCACTTTATCTCTGAAACTAAAATCATTCAAATTTTGATTACTTTATTAAAACACGCCAGCTTTGCTTGCAACAAGAATCGGCAAAATACGGCAACTAAGAAAGGCCGAACTTCAAACAAGACCTCCAACAAATTACCTGTACGTGCTTAAAACAAACTTCTGAATACACAAGCTGGTGATATTTCTCCCTAAGTTTACGAAACCTCATCGCGATTACATGTTTATAACATATGGGTAAAAGTTTCTTTATGTCTAAAAAGAGTACAGCCGAATGTTATTTAATTCCAGTTGAGAATAAAGATGTGAGTTTCATTCCTGAACAAAGGAAAAAGCGATTAAACCACTTTTTAAAGATACGCATCCACTTGAAATAAGGCATTTGTAAAATAACAAACGGTTTAGTGTCCAAGAAAAGAATTTGTGGAGTAACTCCTTCCACCAAGTTTGAGCTAATATTGGTATACTGTTTTGTCGTTCTCGATCTCTTTCTCTCTTCTTTCGTTCCTGTTCTGCTGTCATAGGTCGTCAAGGCATCATGCAACCTTATCAACATTAAAAGTCGTCTAAAGATATCCCAAAAAGCAGCTCTAAACAAATGAAAAATAAACACTCAGCTTTAAGTTTATATCCCTCCGATGCTTGACTTGAAGAATTGCATAGCTATCATTGTGGTCCTGACCACAGCTATGTATGTCAAACCTGAATTGAAACCGGCGAAAAATGCAGAAAATGTATTCTCCAAACCGTTTTCCACCTGAACACGAAAAGCGTCGGCTAAGAGCTTTGTTCACGAAGTATGGCCGTGTAGCCCCCTCGAGCCACAGAAAGCGCGCGAAAAATGTTTCGCAGTTAACCAGGCTTGAGCCTGCGATCCAATCGAAGATCAGCACCTGTTCAGGGGTCAGCTTAAACAAAAACAGCTGACCTCGATGAGCTCTAAACTTGAGCCTGCGATATGGTCACGTGATACTGGTCAGTGGATGCCTTGTTTTGACAGGTGTTAATTGACCATGACAAGGATGTCCAGTATCAAAGCTGTGCACTGTAAGCTAGCTGGAGTGTCAGCTGGAGTATTGCCTCGATATGGTCAGTGGTACTGGCCACATTGGCATACATGGAGGGGTGGACGGTCGTACGGTCGTATTATCGTAAGGTCGTACAGTCGTACGATGACCAAAACCAAATTTTCTCGCACAAATGAGTGACCACATTTTCTTACCCATGGTGCTTCGCGCGCGTTCCTTTATCTACGGGGACCACAAGATGGCGCAATGACCAGATGTCATTCAAACGTGAGAACAAGCGAAATTGCATCGAGGAAATATCTGGCAACTGAAAACAAAAAAGGTGGATTTTGCAATTTTGTAGAAATCATGGCAAAAGCGAGAGCATAAAACGATGCAACCAAATGCCCCAAACGCTGCAATTTATGTATTACACATAAACGCAGTGGAATCGTGTCAACTTACCAGCACCGAACAAAGTACATTCTGGATAATATATGGATGTAGCCAAGCCTAAAAGCAGAGCTCCTGGGTTACTTATAATAACTCATTTGCGTTCGTTGAAAACATGGGTCCTCAAAGACCCATGAAGCAAATTAACTTTTCTAGACTTAATTATTCATAGCAATGTGGCTTAGAATAAATCATTTTCAAGGTTTTAAAATAGGCTTTTTAGTAATAAAAAAAAATCGAGATAAAAACCAAGGACTTTTCAGAAAGATAACTGTAAGTACAAAAATTCGACAAAAGTTTTTTTTTTTTAACTTAGTTAACCAATATTTCCACCAAATTTGTCTAAAAAAAAGAATGCGTACTTTTCTTATAATTGTTGTTGGTTATGTGTCAACACCTGTCATTTCTCCATGACGACAAACAAAGGCGATTGTCTTTTGCCCAATTAATGACACTTCGGACACTACGGACGTACGGACGGACGGTCGAATGATGACGTCATAGCTAAAATCAAAATTTCTGGCACCAATATAGGTAACCATATTTTCGAAGCGAGAGACTATGCTACAGTATCCATGCAGTCTTAAGTCGATTGCTTTCTATAACTCGCGTTTTCCTTAGACCCGCTCACTCTTCTGCTCGTTCTCACCAAAGAAGAGCCTTTAAAAGGATTGAAAGAGATCCGCATGTCTGCCTTGAAACGCTGCTAATCGAAAAGAAAGCAAAGACCTACCGCATTTCCGCCGTCAAAATTGCCTTGAGGTCAATTAAATTTACTGCAAGCAGAAATTTATCTTTTAGACTATTTGTTATTGGTTTTTGTAATCGCAACTTTAAAGGTTTCATTCGTTTAATGTGGAGAAAGGAGAAACACGTAGGCCTTTCACACCGGGATAGTAAAACAGCATAGCAATCTTGGGACTCTCAATGTCAGTTAAAATGCTTCTTTGTGTGAAGTTGAGTTACACGCCCTGAAGAGGATAGGTAATTTTAAACCTTTCTTGAAACCATAAGCCTCTCAACTACATACACAGACAAGCACATGCCTACAAGGCAAGCCTTACATGCAAGGTAGCTATGAAAGTCGAGAAAACAGGAGTGAGCATGTATGAAAATATTGTTTCAAATAAATTCTTAACACTTAAATTACACTTCCAAATTCATTACAAAACCGCGAAGGTCTTCATTGTTCCTTCTCGAAAAGATCGCAATTGAATTATTCAATTTAAAATCATTATTTCTTAACTTCCAAAGCAAATCATCCAGATTCTATTCCAAGCTCCCTAAAGATCTTGTGGTTCTATTCCAACCTCCACCAAGACCTTGTGGAATGACAACCTGGCGACTTTCGTCCCGGAGCGATTTCTTGTGGCTCTCTGTATTCGCGTACATAATACCACCAGAAAATGCACATGTCATACTGGAACAAGTACCACCGAACCTCTCGTTTGGGTATGACTTGACCTCTTGGTAAGCTGGAAGGCGTAGTGCATGCGAAATCATCGTCAACTGTGAGTCCATTTCAACACGATCAATCTCGTTCCCCAACGTTTCCTTGACTAGCGGTTAGGAAAGAGAGACTCAAGAAGTTTTGTTGATTTCTGACCGCCTACCTTCAAGCACGCGCAGTTAATCGAGAGCCGCCCACTCCCGTTCCGCTGCCGGTAAGGGAGGCTCTGGGAACGAAATTGTTGATTTATGGGAGTTGAACAACTCGTATATAAAAGCAGTTCCGCCGGGGATACTAGTCGTCTCGCTTAGGGGTGTAAATTTTGGATTATGGTCTCACATAGTCCCGGTGTTTTGGACCAAACGCCATCATATGTCGTAGTGATGGTCTCGTGTAGGGTCGCACGCGAAGAAATATAAAAATCTATATTTAATATCTTTCAAATACGGTCTCTTTTAGGGGTGAAAAAGGCGTGGGCCATTCCCAGATTGGTCACCGAATTTTGGGCAAAACATTTGTGATCATATTTCATCTATTCCAATTTATTTCCATTTTACAATATTTGAAAAAAAAGACCAGTATCAGTTTCATGTGGAACTTAACCCAACAAGTTCATCACATCAACCTGACACTTACGATTTAGGCTCTACATTCTTTCGAACACTCTGTAACTCACTCAAATATGTAATTCTGGTCACTTATCGTAATTAATTATGCATGTTTCGCCTAGTTGTTATATAGTCCTAACGGTTTTTCAAATATTCTGTAACTGACGATGATGTTCGTAACATCGAAACATGTCTTGGAAATTAAAAAAAATGTCGTAATTTTCTTAAAGATAACTTAAATTGCCTTTGTATTGTAACTTCCTTTCCCAGTTGTTTGCTTTATAGAACGTAAGTTCGTCACCCAATGGTCCATCAACCGTGAAAAAAAAAAAAATTTAATCCAGTCTTTAAGGAAAATAATTGATGTGTGGGTTTTTTTCTATTGGCATGATTCGCGGACACTTACGTTCACGGTTTCTACGGCATCATCAGGACGGTCACGCATACGAACCAGAAATTAAGTTTGGCTGTCATGCAGTGCTCATTAGGCCGTCATTTAAAAAAAAATTTCGCAGAAACTACAGTATTTTGCGGGATCAAAAATTTGCAAATTCAAGCCAACAACTTGAGGCGATCGCAGGGTTACGGAAAGTTGGGAGCTGGTCAGTTCTGGGAACCCACAAATGACCAGCTCCCAGCGTCAGTGTCTTCATAGCTCAGTTGGTTAGAGCGTCGTACCGGAATCGCGAGGTCACGGGTTCAAACCCCGTTGAAGTCCTGAAATTTTCAGGAAGAAAAATAACTGCAAAGATCATAGC
>NC_090881.1:4994417-4999417 GCF_036669935.1 Montipora foliosa
AACGCCACGAAGCAAGGATATTATTGGTTAAAAAAGGAAAAATACTCGTGCTGCACGTGCAACACGAATTTCCGTGCATTTCTCTGCCGTACTCCACAAAACAACAACGTGAAATCACTAAATTTTATGTTTTGAAGACAACGTGAGCATAAAACAATGAAAAAGTCCTTTTCTGTTTTGACTTTAAAACCGTTTGTACCCATTCAGTTACAGGATAGTTCGCCTGTATTGTGCAAGGTCAACAAGACGGAATAATCGCGAAATACTTGCGATAGCGCTAAGTTATATTTTAGACTCACGTTTTTGTTGCCGTAGCCGTTGTCTTTGCTTAAACTCTCTAAGAACGTTCTTGGAACGTCGCTCCTTTGCAACTTCGCCTTTTTGTTGCACGCTGACCAAACAACACTGCATTGTTTAGTGTAAAAAAAATACAATGCAAAACTAAGTGAGAACATGGTATAGCTTTTGTTTTAGTTTTTAGAATTTAATCAAAGTGGTGTTTTCATAAGGAAATCTTGGTTGCGTACAAGTAAAAGTTAAAAATAGAAACAATTAGTATAAAACTTCAAAATTTTCTGGTGACTTCAAGTACGCACGTGCGTATTTGCGTATAGGACGCTACGCGCCTGAAAACGTGGCAGCTGAGAACTCCAGGAGAAAAAGGGATTCAGCCATTCACATTTCGTAACATTTAAGATAACCCCAAGGGATTTTTGGGACAATGGAAAAGCTTATTTAATATGAAAACAACAACAACAAGCAAGTTTAGAGACTGTTCCTCTTTGGGTCAGAATCAAAACCTAGCAAATTACCGAGACAATCAATTTTCCCTTTTTTTTTCTTTTACGTTGAAAAAATGTGGATAGTGAGGAAATTCCTTTCAGATATATGCCTATGAAAGAAAAGTAGAAACTCAACTGTCACTCAAACCAGCATGGAATTTTTAGATCCTACACTGATCTATGAAGGGAAGATGTATGTCTCTTTCTTTCGCATGTTGTCTTGTAAAGGGGAACATGGAAATTTCCGTAGTCTTTTACACTTTATGGATGAACCTTAACACGGAAATTTCCGTGTTTCGTTTACATCTTATACACGAAAGAAACGAGAAAATTTCATGTCCTTTTACATTTTATGCGGGAAAAGAACATGGTAATTTCCATGTTTCGTTTACATGTTATGTGTAAAAGGAACGTGGAAATTTCCATCAAGTTCTTTGACGTTTTCAGTAAGCGAAAAAATTTCTATGTTCTTTTGCAAGTTGTATTTGAAAGGAACATGGAAACTTCCAAGTTCCTTCGTGTTCTGCCGTAATAATTCACTCACCATTTCCATTTACTTTTCCTCAGACTAACTTCCTTCAAAAGCTAACAGATGGCTTGATAATTTACCATTTTCCCCAGGGTGGCACACATACATGTAGCAACAAATTACCTCTAGTTTGCCAGTTTAAGTAATTAACTCTGAAAAATAATTGTATTTAATGGCTGCCTTTTTTTTAGTTTCTGCAAGAAATTGTTACGGTAAGCAATGAAATGACCCAAAGGTGCCAGTTTTAGAATATCGATAATGGTTTTAGAACTTGTTTCACTATATTCTTCCACTGCTATCTATGCACAATTATAGCGCAGCACGAGTCAAGTTCGAGCCCGAGACAATAAAGTTGACAGTTACTTGTCAGTGAAAATACATCTTGTTCGTGGTTAGTCTTACGAAGCTCGTTTCATCCCGATCAAGGGACTCATGAGAGACCTTTCTGCTTGGCAAACTCATTAAGCATCGCGCCCAAAGTCCCGTTCGCTAACAAAATGATGACAGCAATCTGGCATTATATCTCATAAGGATTCCAGAAGGGCAAATTCACGAGTGAAAATTGACAATAAAGTTGACAGTTACTTGTGAAAATACATTGTTCGTGGTTATAGTTGTTAGCGAAAGGGACTTTCGGCGCGATGCCTAACGAGTTTGCCGAGCAGAAAGGATGGAAAGGTCTCTGATAAGTCCCTTGGTCGGGATGACACGAGCTTCGTAAGACTAAACCACGAACAATGTATTTTCACAAGTAACAGTCAACTTTATTGTCAATTTTCACTCGTGAATTTGCGCAGTCTGGAATCCTTATGAGATATAAGGCGAGATTGCTGTCATCATTTTGTTACCGAACGGGTCTAAATTGGGCGCGATGCGTAAGGAGTTTGCCAAGGAGAAAGGTCTCCGACGAGTCCCTTGGTCGAGATGATACGAGCTTCGTAAGACTAAACCACGAACAATGTATTTTCACAAGTAACAGTCAACTTTATTGTCAATTTTCACTCGTGAATTTGCGCAGTCTGGAATCCTTATGAGATATAAGGCGAGATTGCTGTCATCATTTTGTTACCGAACGGGTCTAAATTGGGCGCGATGCGTAAGGAGTTTGCCAAGGAGAAAGGTCTCCGACGAGTCCCTTGGTCGAGATGATACGAGCTTCGTAAGACTAAACCACGAACAATGTATTTTCACAATTTCTAATCAACCCATTTTTGTCTTCTTTATAATATATTGTTTGACTATACATTATTATACCCTCGATCACAGCCTCTTTCGGTCTTCCTAGGTAGGTCGGGAACAGGAAAGAAGACTCAGCCAGCCGCCTCGACATTTCACTTCATTGGAAACTTAAGATAGCTCATACTTTTAAATTACCATTTCATTTTTTATACTGAAAAATTTGTAGGTTTCTGGCAGACAAGTTTCTGTAACAGATATAGGAAATACTCATGGGAATTTAGACATTTAAAAATTGCTATGCTGTTGTAAATTTCAAAAATATATTGATGGCGCGTGGCGATTGATCACGAGTAAAATTAAAAAAAGGCAGGTTTGACAAGTCCAAACTGGACTGACTCATCCAATTCTTTGGATGACCGGCAATTCAAAGAATGTCGAGGCGGCTGGCAGAGTCTTAATTCTTTCTTGTTCCCGACTTACGTAGGAAGATCGAAAGAGACTGCTTGCAGGGTAACATTATCATTGTTGTTGCCAAAAAGGAAAGACAAAAGAAAACGAAACAAACACAAATGCCGTTGAGATAAATAAAGTTCAGCAGGTAACCAGGACGAAAGTTTTGCGACATTGTTAGATTTCAAGCACCAATCCTCCGTTGTCTCCTCTCACCTGTCGTGGCTGAGCAATGTTTTGTGTCTGTGTGTGTCTACTTACGAATGCTTACTTATGGGGACGTGGACATACAATGTAGTTACACACCCGTACTGTGGGGTCCGTTCTTTTTGTGAGGACCAAAATCAGGTCCCCACATATCAAAGCCCTTAAAACTCTACTTTATGGTCTGAAATTGCCTTTGGACTACAATGTAGTGATGTCCTCATAATGTAGTTTTGTGTTAAAAATCTAGACTGGTCTCCATAATGTCAAAAATAGTGCGTAACTAAAAAGTTGACTTTTTAATTTTTTTTCTTTGAGAGGTGTAGCAGCTTTAGTGGAAAAAAAAAAACCTCACATTTATAGTTTGTTCTGGAAAAACGGCTTTACCGTGCCAATACACACGACATTTGATCAAGCAGATACACACAATCCATCTGTGATTTTGCAATATTTATTCTTCTAACAATGACAATCAAGCAGTAGTTATTAGGGCAAACTCAGAAATTATAATGTCAACTCATTATTTTGTCAGGAAACAGTAAATGTACGTAGCTCTGTTAAAATGGTGTTTGCACTGTACTGACGATGGAACTTGACCTGTTCGAAAACTCACTTGTCTCATAATTATGTACGTTGGCTATTCCTGTTGAGAGCTGGGACACTTAATTAACGGTGCCATTTAGTCATTACGTAGTTTTCTGCAGTAATGAAATACTAATTTTGACATTCAACTTTCCCAGCCACTTGTAGGATCATTGGGAAGTGTAACAAAAAACTTGGACAAGTGGCTGAATGTCAAAATGAGTATTTAGTAATTAAGTCCTCAAAATCCTCGTCGTTCCCAGTAAAATAAATACATGATTGTATACAAAAAGTAACTCTTGGCATTTTTGCTCTAAACCCTTCAATTAGAGGGGTTAATTAAGAATCCAGATTCTTAAGCCTTGAGTGGTCAAAGTCTCCTCACCCATTTTCTTATATTTAGCACAAAATTAAATTCAGCTTTACTATTCTAATACAAGACTTTGAATTGATAGTCCCGTTCTTGCAGTGCAATAGCTAGGGTTCTGCCCACTGCATATACCACCATGACAAGCTGCAAATAAAATCACAAGAGCCAATCATTTCCAATCCTTGCTAAAACCCAGTACCAGTGGCAAAAAAATCAGTGTGAATACAGATCATTGAATGGTCACTCCATTAGAATCCAAATTGAATCCAAATTGAATGACCTTGACATGTAAACTAGTCCTGGGAATAAGCAGATCTGTTTGGTCCAAAAAAATTAATATTGATAACCTTACTGGGATAATTACATGCTACAAACAAGACCAAAACAACTGCAATGACTACTTAGCTAGTTCCTTCCTAAGTTATAAGCTGACATGCATAAAATTTCAACAAACGCAAATACAGTCGAAGTTCTCACGGCGACCACTCTTGTAAGCAACCAGCTCTAGCCACAACCACCAAAACTCTCTCATTGAAAACTCTCAAAAGCAACCGTTCCCACAATCAACCGCGACCAAATTTGGGATTACCAAACTGGACTTTTCCATTGTTTTTAAGTTCTCATAAGGACGGTGCCTACTATTCTTACTGTGCATACGTTCTGCGCATCTCGAGATACTCAGATTTCCTATGGGTAAGTGCTTATTAATACAGGGATATTTTTGCGTGGTTTAAAACTATGCGAAGAAAGCACAACAGTTACTTAGCAAGTTCTCTTTGTATCCAAAAAGAAAATTAGGGGTAGCCATGCATTTTTCAGAGATAACTAAGCTTCATTTTAAAACAATACGCCACACATTGCTTTGTATTTTAAAGCTTTGTATAAATATTGTTGATTACTTATC
>NC_090881.1:5009417-5011917 GCF_036669935.1 Montipora foliosa
AGCTACTAGTTGTCGTGAATCATTTTATCTTCAATTTTACTATCCTGAGTACAATGCATAAGTTTTCAAATGAGCTCAAGGTTAAAAAACACAAGGAAGGAATTGGGGATTAAGCTTTGTTTTTTTTTCTCTGAGATAGGAAAATGATGAGAACTTATATTTTGTTGAAGTACATATGTGTCCCTAAGAAACAGCCATGAAAACCACACTTGAAGACTGCATGTACAGCAAATGAGCTGATCTGCTCCATTTCAGTTCGACATAATATGTTAATTGTAAAAATTAAGGTTTCCTTTACCAGGGCATTACAAGTACTATATCATGCACCTCCAAAACAGTCTATTAAAAACAGCCTTTACTCTTGCCAACAGCATTTATCTTATGTAAGGGCTGCAGTCTCTAATCTCCAAAAGACAAGTATTATTTCTATGTATACAGTCATGTACATGTAGCATTACTATCAAACTCCCTGGTTGGACATGCCAACTGCACCTTTTCACTATGATTTATAATGTCTGCAAAACAATGACAAATAAATAATTAACAGTTTTAGTAAACTTGTGCCTATTTTTTTTTTAATATGCAACAATTAAGGTTGTATAATTTACTCTTTTTTCTGAATATATATACATGTATAATAGCTGGGATGTAGTACGTACATGTACAACAGACCAAATTCTGAGAAGGTGATAGCACAGTCAACACCAAGAGGTTATATAGTGCAAATTTTTCACAAAAACACAAATTCCTGACAACAAATAGATAAATACAGGTTCTTTTAGTCCACTTTAATGTAAATTGTACACTTCTTTCTGTATCTGCTGTTTGACTGGTAATGATGTACAGTGTAGCTTAAGCAAAACTACATGTAACATTAGAAGTTTGTGATATCAAGCCAAATTTCTTTTTATAAAATAACTAGGATAGTACGCGCAATCTCATTTGTCAATAGCTGTGTTTAGATGAGAGTATGGAAACACGGCTGTGACATCACACAAGTTTTGATTGGTTATGTAGTCAGACACGCGTTTTGATTGGCTGCATAGTAGGAAATACATGTACCCCCTATGAGCGTGTACCAAGAAAATTGGTTTCAATCTAGAAGTAAAAAAAACAGCATTTTCCTTCATTTGTCAAATTATCTTTGAGAAACATTTTATAAAAGCAATTATAGAGGACTTTTTTTCCGTGTTTCTAAAGCCTCACCTTAACACTCAGGGGAGTTTGACGCGCAGTTGAGGGTTTGCACTTAATTTACTGACCCGGGTGGGAATCGAACCCACGACTTCCGGATTAGATCACCGTTGCTCTATCGACTGAGCTACAAGGCCAGACAGGAGCAGGTGGTAAGAGTTTGAGGACAAATCGGCTCGGCTCTCTGTCCTTGGGTGTTGCATAAGAAGTTCCTGGTGCTGTGGATTAGCGAAGCTTCTTCATCCATCACATGTACACAGTAGTGTTGGCCTCACATGAGTTTTTTTCCGTATACACATACACACGCTGCTTAGGACAACACGCACTTGCACTTAGTACTTGGCTTGGGCTAAGCTGATTTGTCCTCAAACTCCCACGGCCTGCTCCCGTCTGGCCTTGTAGCTCAGTCGATAGAGGAACGTGGTGATTTAATCCGGAGGTCGTGGGTTCGATTCCCACCCGGGTCAGAGATTTTTCTCTGTCCTTGGGTGTTGCATAAGGAGTTCCTGATGCTGTGGATCAGCGAAGGTTCTTCATCCATCGCATGCACACAGTAGCGTTGGCCTCACTTGTGTTTTTCCATTGTACATAAATATATGCATTAAGAATTGTCTTGCATTCAAGGTGATAATAATTATACTACTGTTAACAGATAGACATTAGGTTGCTTGGTGCTATAAAGACATCCGCAGTGTATTTCACGTGACATACATGTAAATGTACTGTAGCTAACTCCATAACTCTGCATTTCCTTCAGGTTAGAGGTTTTGACAAAAGAAGTTAAGAAAGCAATGCTTTTACTAGTGGAGAAGAGGGAAGCAATAGGAGTTAACCCAAGAAATCCCTACCTTTTTGCAACCTTGGCCAAGTGGAAGCTCTGTTAGGCACCTGCATCCTTGGGACTCACATGCCCGCGTAGAGTGACCCATGCACAAGGCCTTAATCTAAAAAATCCTGAGGCCATCACAAGCACTCACTTAAGAAAACATATTGCTACTGTTTGTAAAGTGCTGCATCTTGAAGAAAAGGAATTAGATTGGTTGGCATGGCACATGGGTTACGACATAAGAATCCACTGTGAATATTATCGTCTTCTTGAGTCAACAACTGAACTTGCAAAAGTCAGCAAAATTCTTGCTATAGTGGATGAAGGCAGCATTTCAAAGTGGATTGGGAAGCCATTGGATCAGATTAATGTTGATGTGAATGATGGTAAGTGTAATTAACAAGTGCGACGTTAAGTGGGCGTTGGGTGCCTGAGCCATCCTGGAGCTTCCACTTTTGGCAGCCAGTACCACGACGGAGA
>NC_090881.1:5016917-5019417 GCF_036669935.1 Montipora foliosa
CTCGCCCCCTGGACCCCCAATGGGGCGCTGCCCCTGTACCCCGCTGGGGGCCTGGGCGGCCCCCAGACTCCTCGCCAGTGCTGGTGTCTGCGACACCAGGTGCCATCTACTTTCTGTTTATCTCCATCTACTTAAAAACTTTTTGACAACCCTGATGGTTAAATTGGTGGCCTTCAGGTTTTCTAACATCTGGTATCTTCTTGCAGTTGACTCTGGTACTGATGATGATGATGAAAGAGGAGGAGGATGAGGACGAGGAGAATGAGGATCGTGATGATAGTGATGAAGACGGGGAGCTGTCAGAATCAGTAATGACTTCATTAGGTGGGCATTTGCTAATTTTGTTTGCACCCTTCAAGTTGATGTCTTAATTTACATCAAAACTTTTCTAAATGGGAAAAGTGATCTACTTTAGAACAGTGTCTGCATGGCTAAAGACAAAATGTGTGTAGCCCATTAATGGTTTTTAAAAGTAGCTGCACCAACATCATCTTTTTCAAAAATAATTGCTGAAGAGGAGATGAAAGTACAGTGTATGTGATTACCAGACTTCCAGCTTTGGTTCTTGTTCTTGTTGCTGACCAAAAGAAAAGAAGGCTCTTGTTTTTAAGGACTAGATGAGAGATTGCTTATGAACTTGAGGGCCATATAAAATAAATTTGTTACGTACCTTTATTGGTTAATATAATTTTTATTGTATTGCAGTATGCAATTTGATTGGAAGGACGTTGAGCTCCATTCAATTCCAAAAATTGTTTCTTATTCAATAATTACAGTTGTACATGCTGTTTTTCAATGAAAAAAAACACAGTCTGAGTAAACCTGGAACAGCCTTTTTGTGCAGTGCACCTCCTTTGTGAGTGTGTGTGGTGTAAAGGGGGAGGGGGAATATAGACCTCTGACAAATGTGGGAAAATATGTTTCATTTTTTAAATTTTGTTTTGCATTGAGGAATGGGTCCTATGGAAAGGTCCTGTTAAAAAACCAACAAGCAAGCTATAGTGACAACAGTTTGGACCTAGAGGAATGTGACTGTGAAAGGCAAAATGGAATATACTTTAACAGCTGAAAACGCACGGACACTGAACGGGTAACAAACGGTTTTGAAATTGTGTGAAGGGTTCACACGAATGGATCATCAATATTTCCAAGCGAACTGCCTATGTACCATTCAAATAGTTTAGGAAAATTCGTAAACGGATCAGTTAATTGACCAAACTCTTGATCAGCATCGAACGATTAAGTTGCTTTGTTTTAGATGTCCCAGTGCGCAATTTGCTCTCTAGTATGGCGGTTTTTGTACCATCACCATGTAATCACAAGCTGCAAAAGGCCCATTATACAGTAATTGTTTTAACAGGTCTTTAATACTGCTTCTCATATTCTTATTTAGTACGAGATAAACACCAGCAAGACCAGGGGTATGCTTTACTTAATTAGATGGATGTACATGTACACACATCTCAAAGGTATTGTCTGGGGCAATTTTTACATGTATAATACAGTGTAGAGTGTACCTTGAAAAATAATATAGTTACATCTATTAGAAACATTTCTCCATTCTGATTGGCGAATTGAAATGCAGTTCTAGCTAATTGTTAAAAATCTTGAGAGACTCCGCAAAACACAGCTGGCAATTTTAACAGTTTAATTTATACTCAAAACATTGAGAAAGTAAAAATGGAAAGACTTAATACATGTAGTATTAATATTTTCGTGCAACTGCCACCTATCAACTCGATCTCAGAATGTTTTAGAACTGGTAAACATTACATCAAGTTTCTTAAGATAGCATGATCTTTTCCAAAAAATGAAAGGTTCGTTTTCCCCGCCAGAAAATAATAATACCGTCACTGAACGGTTTACAACAATGTGCTGAGAGTGTAATTAAGGTCCCAACAGTAATACTGTGCAGAAAAGACTGAGGTAATACAGTGCAAAGATTAAATTAAATCTCTTACAGGCACATTGACCTCAAAGTACCGACAGCTGTCACTCCACTCAGAAAAGTTAGATACTTTTTCCCTCAATTGAAGTAAAGCTAAAGACAGATTCTTTCAAACCAAAAGAATAATTCTGATCAGTAAATTCATGACAGGAGTTGGTTAATCTACTCAAAGCTGCCAACTTCAAATTTTATTGAGACCCCCCCTTCATGCACATTACACTGTTACACTAGCTGGCTGAGATTTAGCATTATATTAATTTTTGTCTTTGTTACATCTTTTCAGGGGGTGAAAGGACGAATGTATGGTTTTAGCGTCACATCCAAGACAAACTGTACAGTTTGATTGCTGACAGCCAGTCTGAAATGTACTCATGGATAACAGCATTGTGTAAAGTTACGGGAATTGATATGTACACAGGTGCAAATTAAGACTCCATCAGTCTTTGCGAGAAAGGTTTCAGAGTAGTAATTTACATCCAGAACTTCTTGAATTTGCCAGAGAAACAGAGGTGTTGAATGCAAAGCGAGGGAAGGATGGAAGAAAGAAACTTT
>NC_090881.1:5024417-5041917 GCF_036669935.1 Montipora foliosa
TTAACAAATGTTACTGAAATCCAAAAACAAAATTTCTTTTAAACTGCGCAAAAATATCACTGTATTAGTAAGCATCACCGATAGGAAACTCGAGTACATGTATTTTGAGATGCGCAAAAAGTGTGCACAATAACAATAGTAGGCACCGTCCTTAAATTTATCCAAACTTTAGAAATGTTTTGTTTGTGCTGTGCCTCGAGTGTTACTTGTAATCGTTCTTGCTTCACAGTCAAAACAGAGGAAAGCAATCTCCTTGTAGGGCAGCCAACACCTCGTGGCTATTTGTCTGCCTATTATGGTGGATTGAAAATGGTAAGAATTTTCAAGAATAGCCTATATAAGCTGTTTTATTTGAGGTTAGTTTGAAGAAAGCCGCCTCAGTTTCTACACACTGTAACTATTTTGCTTTACACTCCTTACAAGCATGAAGTTCCTGGTGATGTGATACATGAAAGATATTAAGCATTATCATCAAATGGGAACTCTCGAGCCCCATCTGGGGCTCGGGTTTTTTTCCGAGTTCCCATTTGATGATAATTAACAACTATTCACCGACGTGGAGGTCGCTAGTGGTGGATATATAGCCATCGACACTGAGGTAAATAATTGTTTTAGTGAGATAATATAGCACAAACAAATGATTTTAACTGGTTTATTCCTGCAAAGATTACAACATTTTCCGCCGCAAATTCCACGCGAATTGCTCGTAGGTGAATAGCAAAGGATATCCGGATATCCACCACTAGCCACCGACACTGAGGTGAATAATTGTTTTAGTATGTACTAAAGCAGTGAGATAATATAGCACAAAAAAGGATGATTTTAAGTGATTTTTTCCTGGAAAGATTACAACATTGTTGACCGCAAATTCCGCGCGAATTACTCTGAGGTGAACAGCAAATGATTTCCGGAGTTTGAGTAGCCAATTAGCACGCGCGTTCAACGCTATCCACTGTTTTAGTATATACTAATGCTTAATATCTTTCATGTATCACATTACTCGCTTGGGTGGTTGGTTGGTTGCATCTCTGATATGCCTTAATGTGACCGCGTGATACAGCTAGCGAGGTGTTATCGCCAAAATTAGACTATCTGACCGTGTGATGCCGTCGTAGTCTATACCCACATTTCACCCTTGCTCACCACAGAGTCTCCAGTTGCTCAGTGGTTAGAGCATCCGTACTAGATCACCTAAGGTCTTAGGTTCAAACCCCATCTGGGGCTCGGATTTTTCCGAGTTTCCAGTTGATGATAATACTTGATATATTTCAAGTTCCTGATAGTAAAATTTAAAAAAACCAGCGTTGTTTTATGTGTACTTTTGCATTTCACGTTTTTGAAGGCAAAACTTTAATTAAGATCGCTGGGTTTTTCGAGAGGCGGAAACCTGCAAACTTATTGTCCAGCAATAAACGCTCTCAGGACCAATTAAGTTATCCTTAGTGATGATAATAAATGAATAATTAGCAATAGTGATTTATGATGTAAAAATCGCATTTTGCCTCCACTTCTCAACCGGACACTCGAGCTAGAGCTAGAGCTTCATTGAGGCAAAGGAGTGCACGTCAGAGAAACAAGATGCATATCGAATGACGTGTGTAATCTTTTACTTCTGGTTGCATTAAGCTGTGGGGCGGGACTGTTTCCTGAGGTTGTTTGCTTTTCCATTTATTGCAAAAAAAAAAACCATTTGTTCTATTTTCTCCAGACCACTGGCCCTGAATTAAAATGGGTAGACAGAAAAGCCTTTGAATTCAAAGTCTGCACCAAGCTTGTTTCCACTGTCAACACAGAGGTAAGTTTTGAATTTGCAGATCGTATATCTGTTTTTAATTGACAATGTATTTTATGCTCTCTTTTATGTCTTATTTTGTACATTATGCAGTTTAGAACACGCTAAGGGATTGTTAAATTACCAAACTTAAAAACGTCTCATAGAAAATTGTGGTAACTGTTATCAGATTTGCTTGACACTGAATCAGTTTTATATTCATAAAATTCAGTTTCTTACTGAGTATACACTGTGACGCTAATTCATTTACAGAGTATCTAGAGCAGACAATGTTTCCCAAATAGCGAGGCCAATATCCAACTGTTTCAAATTGTCTGTTCCTTTCCTGTGTCTTGTGAGTGTCCAAATTTGTAGATACAGCTGTACATATACACTCGACCAAGATCTGGCCATCTCATTGATGGCTACAAAGAACATGAAATATGCGTCTATGGTCACCAAGCCTTTCTTATAGTCGACAACCTTTTTCCGACATTTCCGACGGTTCTCAATCCACGGATATAGAAATGGTGAAATTGTTGAGGGTACAGTCTGTAGCCAGTGAAGCAGACTGAGGAGACACGTATGTGCATGGCCCTTGTCTGGAAGTCGGAGCAGACACGATTTTTAGTCGGCCTACATCTCTCTGGAGCAAGTAAACGGAGAATAGGTTGTTAAAGAAAATACAAATAAAAACTGTTTATTTTCTTTAAATTGAGACCGAGCGGATGCATTTTTGCCGTTAACCTCAAGCGGCTAGCAGTCTCCTAACTGCACTCTGGGAAGAAACTGAAAGATGGCCCTTGTAACCAGTTTCGTGCAGTCAAGTGCAAACTATCTCCCGTTTCTGAAATGGTTCCCGGGTATTTAAAGTTGTCCAAATTTTAGATGGGTGGAAGATTCCATTTTGGAAACAAAAAGCTTTTTAATTCATTAAATAAACGTAGTGACGCAGCCATATTCTATGCAACTTCGCTGTAGACTAACACAGCAATATAGGAGACTGTGAAACTTGTTGCTTGGCGACGGATGAGAGGACAACTGAAACATCGGAGTCCCAGGCCAGGATTCGAACCTGTCACTTTCGGTCCGTAATACTGGACGGATGCCAGTGTAGTCATCGAGTGGCAAGAACGCGTGGGGAGTTGGGCCGTTTATGTAGGTCCTTTTGGACAATGCGTCCCGCTGGTATGTGGGCTCTACAAAGTCATGCGCCTACAGTTTTTCAAATGCAACTATAGATGTTTGAAGGTTTACACATTATCCTTTCCCACAGGCGCTTTTCATTTTGATATAATATCAGGTGAGAACGTATATCCAATTGACTAGCCACGTTGTGCAGAGGATGAAAAAAAGAACAACACACATGTATCAGGATTGTGTTTCAAGTTAAATTCCAAAGGAAATGTTCATTTTTAAAGAGTTACGACATAGAGTTAGTTAAATTCAGCCTTTCTAAAGCCAGCCATTTTAAAAAGAGTGCATAGACTAAATTCCATTTTGGCCTTTCAAGATTTATTTCCAGGGTTCAGGTAGCTTTAACTGTAACTCCACACCATAACTCTATAGGAAAGAACTCTTAAGAGCAGCCATCCCCATTTCGTCTACTCCTGTGTTTGTTGGCCGAAACATCACACATGGACGCTCCATGTTCTGTGCTCCAGTTCTTCGTTCACTCTTTATTGTCGTTTTGGATGCCATGAGGAAGAATTTTATGCCATGAGGAAGAATTTTATGTTCTCCTCATCTGGAAAACACCACTCTTTGTTTCAAGGAAAACCTGAATGCTGACGGTTTCAACTTGTATTGTTTGTTTCCCTCAATCTTAACGAAGTAAAAGTATATAAATAAGTGTTATTATTATCCAACTTTATGATCCATCTGTAGTAGTTATTAGGGAGCTTTAGCAACGGCAACGAGAACGTCACAAATTTGCATATTTACATGTAGTAGGCAAAAACAATAGCTTTGCACGCTCTGCACGTGCGTTTTTCATTTTTGTCCATTTGGTTGCCGTCGTCAGCAAAACAACAACGTGAAATAGCCAAATTTGAGGTTTTATGGAGGACGTCAGCACTTGTGAGGATAAATTTTCATTTTCTCCTCTAAAATAAGCTTGACTCATATCGGTTTCATTCTTGAGGGACTGCCAAACCATTGTCATGTTAAAAAGCTTGGAATAGTCTCGAAGTGATTACAATAATGGGAATTTATGTTTTGAGATGACGTTCTCGTTGCCGTTGCCGTCGTCGTTGCTAAAGCTCCCTATTGTACAGAAAACGCGCGATATTTGCATGGCGAAAAACCTGTTTGACTCGTTGAGGTGCTGACGATGCCCCGGCGCATGTCATACACAAATCTGTCACACGTTCTCGGTTGTTTGCAATTCACTTGCTAAGAATTTAGTTTTAAAAAAAGTGGGATAATTAATAGCTTATTAGATGTTTTGGTGTGTAGTATCGCTGAATATTTCTACAGCACAACTCGTAAAGATACTCAGCAATACTACACACCAAGACATCTAACAAGATATATGTATACTGCCTCACAACATAAAGCGTATTTAACTTGTCTTTTTATTCCCTACACAGGTCCTGAATTCAGTAAACGTCATTATACAGTCCCAAGATTCCTGCCTGTTATACTCAATCAACTTTTTCACATCCTGGTTGTCACTGAAAATGAAGACTTGTCCCTAAACGTCGTCAGGTATGCGACAAAAGGGACCTTACGCATGGATGACGACGCCAACGAGAACGTTGTCTAAAAATAATTATTATTTCCCGTAACTGCAGTAATTTCGTGATAACTCCAAGTCGTTCGGAATGGAGAATGTTTATCAACATTGCGGGAATAAAGTTGGCATGAACGGTGTTATTTGGGAACAAAAATAAAAAAAATATTTCGTCAGGTTCACACGTTCTCTACACGACCTTAAAGTGGTACTATGATCAAAAAATCATTTACTTTTTCTCTTCAGATTTTGAAAGCGTGTTCGCTTAACACCTAACTGGCAAAATTTTGAGCTTTGAGTTTTATCCAAAGGCTGTTTATTTTGAGTGTAAGTTTTGGATTTCATGGTCCGCCATTACTCACGTTCAAAACTGGCCGATTGGACCTCAGAGGGTTGGATCTAGAGAAAATGACGTCATTTACTCACTAGCTTGTAAACGCAATTTATTATATATGCAAAACACGGGTTGAAAAGTCTGAATGCCCGAAACTCCCGTGCTGCATATTAATTAGGCCGCGTACACACGCATTGCATTCTTAAACTAGTGAGTGTTTGACGTCATTTTCTCCTCGACCCAGCTCTCTCAAGATTTTAAAGTTAGTAATGGCGGACCAATAAATAGGAAAATTCCAGCTAAAATAAACAGGTGTCTTTTTAAAATGAGAACTTAAAACTTGGGTGAGTTAGTGTTTAGTTAACATAGTTTTGAAATTCAAAGGAAAAACAATTTTTTTTTTTGGTTTTAGTACCACTTTAAAATTAGTGAATTCGCGTCGTTGTCAGGACGAGGATGGCAAAGAAATCTACCAAAATGCAAAACGCACGTGCAGGGCGTGTAGAGCGTTTGTCTTTGTTCATTAAGTCCATTGTTTTGTGGAGTTTTGGTAGCCGTTGTCGTCGTCCTATCGTAAGGTCCCTAAAATCGCTGGCAGGGATGTATTGGTTTCACGCATTTAGGGAATAGCGAGAGGTAGATTTAAAAAAGGCTAATATAATGGCTAATATACATGGTCCTTTTCTACAATCCTGGACAACATTGTTGGGACAATGAAGTCAATTTTGAAAGACATCGCATGGGATAACGTTTCCCTCCCCCTTGCCCCCTTACAATGTTAAATTCCGGAAACACTCAGAAAAGCTGCAATTGGCTTCAACATTGCTTAAGGTATGGGTTAAGGTTGCAGGGAGGAAGGGGGGGGGGGGGGGGAGAGGGAGGTTTGGTACCTAAAAGGCCGCTATGAAGAGAATGGCCATAAATGATATAATGTACTCCGTTAATTGAAGGGGATTTGCGTTCATTATTGAAGTTGTCTGAAAGAATTTTGGCCATGATTGTTGGTCGAGCTCCAGTGGTTAGGTCAGGGACTTGTAATAACATAAAACCATAGAACCGTTCCGCAGTCACAGTGTCTTGCTAAATGTCTTTAACCTCCCATAGTTTTTTTTTATAAAACAAAAGGCGTAAGGAGGGTCTTGTGGTGCAAGACCCAGGTTAAAGTTGGACTTGCGATATCCTGCTGTAACAGACCATATTTGTATTCTCAGTATTGGACTGGAAGTAGCTTGCAATGGAGGGTAATGCGAGGGAATATATTATTATGGTCTAGTCATACAGTGCTCTACTAGCTAGTCCATCGGGGAAGTTCAAGAAATGTCTTGTTCGGAAGGGCAACATCATAATTTTGTTCTCACTTAAATATGTGCGTGCCACAATCCTTTCACACTTGAATTTTTCGTGGAGTGGATTTAGAGCTACAGATTTCAATAATTTTGAAACTGGATTGCTGGTTACATTTCAGAAATAAAAAATGGGGGTCACCGAGTTCGTTTTTGAGATATGAGCAGCTAAAGCCACAATATGGGGTTTCTTTTGTGCAGGGCTTTCCTGTTGCCACGGTAACTTTTTACGTTACAAAGTGACTGAATCTTTTTTCACCAATAATTGGTATTTGATATGGTACCAAAGCACTGCTGTTAAGTGATAAAGTGTTGTAGTGTCAATCCATGTAACAAGAACGTTTCTTTCAAGTTTTGAAACTGCTTTGAGCCACCTTTACTCTGTTCGCGCTTGCTCAATGTTGGACATTTGTAAGGTCGCAATACTTTTTGCCTGTGTGGTAGAGATGTGCAGAAACGATTGGCGCGAACGTCTTTGAACAGCATTGTATATAGGGTGTCATGAAAATGGCATTTTAACATAAATTCAAATGTACAACCGTTAAAAAGCTCATTTGCAACTGAAGATGACATGAGTATGTCGAAACATGTTTTGTAAATTGAAAACTGTCGTTTCTTTTTTGAAAGTTATTATGACAGTGTAGACAGCAAAGGAAGCTGGAAACGAAAAAACAAAAAACAAAACAAAGCAGAACAAAATCCACGCCTCAACGGTACTTCAACTGTAGACCGTGCGCTTTCGTAGCATTGGTCCACCATCTTTGACCAGACAAATTTTTCCAAAATCGTAATTGCGAGTCCAGGAAAAGTCAAGCCGTGTATTTTCGACCAACATTTAAGGTATTTTTATGAAAAGGGGAATTGCTGGATTGAGCTTCTATTTTTTTCTGGTAGTGATTTGGCTGGAGTTATTCTTTGGAGAGGTTTCTTTTCTTTTTTTCTTTTTTTTTGGCCGACAAATTAAGAGCAATTCAGCGGTTTGGTGATTGAAAAAGGTAACTTGTACTTCATTGTTTTACTTTTAGCTTTCATGGTTTTTCTTCGAGATTATCGTGAAGAGCATGGCACAGACGCTTGTTCATTCGGACAAACTAAAGGTGAGTTGCCCCTCCACGATTTACTCAAAAGGATCACCTGCGGTAAGACAATGTTTTGGATTTATGATTGTTATGCAGACCACTGGTTGAGGATTTTTTCACGTAAAATGTCTTCGCAAATCAATGTTTTCAGTTGCACGCTACATACAATGAAAACGAAAGGTGATTCAACCGCTTCGTGAACGTTTACGGGCAAAAGTTAAACCTGCAAAATGTTTTGAAGTTACATGTATGCACGGTATTTTATCCTAGTGCCGGCACGTAACACGTAAAACGTAACATTAGCGGTATGTCACCGTTTTCAAATGGCAGTATACAGGATACACAATTGTCACTAGACTGCGAACAGTCTCTCGTTTGCTCTAAAATCGTTGGTTCTGAAATGAATGCATACGATGAACTTTCATAATGGCTGAAGCTGCCTTACAACAACAAAACGTTTGGAGAATAACTTCACTCGGAATCTGACTAATGTTAGTCTCGTATTGGTTTGGAAATTCAAGGTAATTCATCCACAATTATTTTTACAGTTCCAATCCTTACATTAATTTTGAACATTTGGATTGCAGCGAATAAAGCGAGAACGCTGGTTTCCTACTAGCTATAATCGCTGTTTAGAGAATTTCCTGCAACCTTTAGTTCCACAGATCATCAGCAGACTTAAAGATTCGCAAATGCGACTATATTGGTCGCAATTTCGAGCCCTGTTAAACACTGTGTTACAGCACAAACAGCGAAACAACCAAACAATTCCTTGAACAGAAATACCAAGGGGGTGTGTCCAACCAGGGGAAGACCCGTCACTTGAGAGCGGCAAGCAGAGGAGGTAAAAACTAGGTGCTATGAGGTATTTTATATCACGGGCCACTTCGTAGGTGATCCGCAAACGTCAGGTTTGAATGCCACCGTATTTTCTCGGTTTCTTGTCCTCAGACAGAGCTCATGACTTTAGGCAATCTTTTGTTTGTTTGGTTTCTGTTTTTTTTTTTTTTTATTGAGAACTGAGTAGCCTAGTTTATAGAATAATTTGGGCTCGTTTGAATTTCTCTTAAGAACGGGAAGCCAGTTCACAACACGAAAAAATCCTAGAGTAATCCAGATGACAACCGCTAGGCACAAACGCTTGAAAACTTCGTTTGGAAATGAATTACTACTGGTGGTTGGCAACCGTTAGGTTTCTTTCTTTCTATCGGTCTTTTCCTTAACGTTTGTAGCCATCAGGCCAGGGTTACTATGTTAGCGCTCATCAGCGTTAAACCCCATGGAAACCTATAGGTTTTGATACCTCTTAAGCAACAGTTAGCGCTAACCAGGCTTTGAGCAACGGGCACCAGAAGTGTAACTCACAAAGCTGTTGGCGAGAAAGGGAATCACGAGGAACGGGGACACAGGTACCATCTTGCATCGGATTCTGGATCGCTAGTTATTGTTTTATTATTGTAGAATGAGTTATGTAACCAATCAAATTAAACGTGACAAGTGCAACTCGCCACAGTTGCGCAAAACGTTGTGCTCTCCAACAAGGCTTTCGAGTCTACCTAATATAGAAAGATTATAACGCAACATTACATAACATGTGAATGGGGAACTCGATCCGCAAGATTCAAACACCTTGGAAGATTTTTAGGCTCTGACGATTTCCTGATGAATAAAATTTGTAGTTATGCTGAATCGACTTATTTTAAATCATAGCATTCTTTCTCTGGGTAACACACTTAGCTTCTTTGTCCTCTTTAGGCTTGAATATGGACATTCAAACTAGAGTCCTGTTGGAGGGTAATCTGGCGAACGAAGTTGGTCTGATTGTTTTAGATACGATTGAACTCTTTTGCGGTCATTTTAAGGTAAGTGAAAGAACGAATGTCAGTCGTATTTGGGGGCTTAAAACGGTAAGCCCCTTTCTCATTATTAATTTTTGTCTTGACTCTACCACTTTTATATTGCTAAGTATGTTTTTCTGTATTAGAGATGATTAGTTGAAAAAACTGATAGGCACAGAAATGGTTACTTCCGGTGTCTATCTGTGGCTTAAAGACGTCTCCTGCTTAAGTTCCTTACTGCCAAGGCAACGTGACCAACTGATTCGAGTGTTCAGGACGTGGAACCCGGCAGTCCCAGGTTTCACACCCCGCTTTGTTTATTTGGGTAGTATTATATGCATCATTTGTATCCCGTAAACACCAATCCCCAATTTTACAGTTCATAACCTGCTACTGAGTAAGCCCATCCTTGGGCTGCAAGATTCATTAAGCATTTGATTGGCTTTATTAATATTTGTTAATATTTATTAAGCTATCCACTGGGATGTCGCTTCGCTCGCCAAAAAATAAACCTTGGGTGAGACCCTTATGGGAACCTTGCTGCATAAATAGGTTATAGAGTGGAAGTTGCTATGGAAAAAAAGCGATGGAAAAATCGCATGAACTTTTTCATGCATTTTGTAACTTATGGCCATGTTTGTGTACTGAACATTAGTATTATGCAAAACGCGAGCGACATTTTGCATTTGTTTTGTACACCACATGGCCTGCTAATCACGTGAGTGCTAGCCAAGAATACATAAATTGACGGCCTTGTTGTCTGCTTTAGTTCCAGCTGGAGCAAGATGAGGGTGACAATATTTTGATGAAGAAGGTATGTTTAGTTACTAACTCGTTCCCCTGAATCGTCTCCTGAAATCTTTCATAAAATCATGTAATGCCCATAGTGCTGGGTTGTTTGTGATTATGGGAAACCTGGAAAGTTGTGGAAACTTGACAATTTCATTCTCTTCGCCTGGAAAATCTTTCAAATTTGAGTATAGTTACGTTGGAAATTCGGGTGGCTTGTGTTTTGGTTGGGTTAAAGATCCCGGAATGAATTGCTTCTTAAAAATTATTATTATTATTATTATTATTATCATTATCATTATCATTATCATTATCATTATCATTATCATTATCATTATCATTATCATTATCATTATCATTATCATTATCATTATCATTATCATTATTATTATTATTATTATTATTATTATTGTGAGAATGATACAAACACATGAGAAATGAAATGATGGTAGAGCCAACTGGGATCTCGGAAAAAATCCGAGCCCCAGATGGGATTCGAGCCCACGACCCTCCGTGATCTAGTCGGATGCTCTAACCACTGAGCTACTGGAGACTCTATGGCGAGCAAGGGTGAAATGTGGGTATTGACTCGGGCTGCATCACGCAGCTACAGAGTCAAATGACTGACAGCATAGCTCATAACTGCATCGCACAGTCACCTTAAAGCATATCTGAGATGCGGCCAACTGCATCTGAGCCGTATCTGAGATGCGGCCAACCGCATCTCAGATATGCTTTAAGGTGACTGCGCGATGCAGTTATGAGCTATGCTGTCAGTCATTTGACTCTGTAGCTGCGTGATGCAGCTCGGGTCAATACCCACATTTCACCCTTGCTCACCACAGAGTCTCCAGTAGCTCAGTGGTTAGAGCATCCGACTAGATCACGGAGGGTCGTGGGTTCGAATCCCATCTGGGGCTCGGATTTTTTCCGAGATCCCAGTTGGTTCTACCATCATTTCATTTCTCATGTATTATTATTATTATTATTATTATTATTATTATTATTATTATTATTATTATTATTATTATTCCTTATCAGGTGTTTAGTGTACTGTTGAGCTTCCTTCAGATTCCCCAATCAGAATTCATGATGAGACATGTATTTGCAAGCTTGAGATCTTACATCAACAAGGTCAGTATACACTGTTATAAGTAGCGTGGCCAAGTGCCGATCAAGGTTGCGTGGTAGTTTCAGTCCTGTCTAGTTTCATTTCTCTCTGTACATAACCATTTGTTGAAATCGTGGCTCATTGTAAGTCTTATGTGATGGTTATAGAACTCCAACTTTTGATCATTTGTATTTCCATTAGAACGATATGAACCCAGTGTTAGTTGCTAGGGTATCCTTGAAAAAATATCCCCTCTCAGTTGCATAATAAGCGGCTGGAAAACAAAAGAACGGCCACACTTTCAATGATCACATTTATTGGTTGAAGATCAAATCTTTCATTATTTTCCAGGTGTGATTAATATTACATGGAACCAGTCAAAAAGTGCCTTCAAACCTCTTTAAATAATGTTTACAATCAAATTTATTTACCCTTTTTTTTCCAAGAATGCATTTGTAACCAAGTAAATAAATATCATAATCGCTTACCGTATTTCTGTTTTCAAAATTTCGCGGAGACGCCATCTGGAATAATTGTGACGATTTCTCGTTAGTTCGGTTTGTCGCAGCGCAGTACGTGTGATTTTCAGCCTTCTCGAATTAGCTTGCCAATTTGCGGGCAATTTGGTGCAATCTTAACAGGAAGCGGTGGAGTGGAACGTCGCCATTGAATCACTTTCAAGTCACTTTCACCCATGTATTCATTTTAGCCGTAAAGTTTACCTTTAAAGCTGCACTCAAATTTCTTCCGACCATCAAGGATCGTCAAGGTGGTTGCAATGTGTTAGCATCAGCATTGTGGGAGGGGGAAAAACACGATTATTGTGTCTGCATCTCTGTTATTATCTTTTACTCGTTCTGGGTGTGTAACAAAACAGGTCTGCCAAGAAAATATACTTAAGGAGAAGTAACGGAGAGGAAAAAAGACCCACTGCAATTTTCATAATTCTTCGGGATGGCACGGCCAAACTTCGGTTTGGCTTCCATCAATCAAACTTCCGACGCCAAGCCGAGAGTTGACGCCGAAATCAATTGATGCGTGACGTAACCTACCAATCAGCATCTTTCCCACGGTTCATTCGTACATTCGAACTTGACGCCGATGAAAGTGACGGAATCTGTACCAATCTTCTTACTGAAGAACCTCTAAAAAGATATCATAATGGTATTGGAGCTGTGAACTAAACAAAAAATCCAGTTCACTTTCCGAAGGCGGAGTCGATCTTCGAGGCTATGTTCGGAAATTTGATTGATGGAAGCCAAAGTGCATTCAAAGTTCGGCGCGTAGTGCTTGTAGGTCAGATACCTCGGAATTGCAGTGAAAGTTGCGGTTGCTTGACTATTAACGGAAGGGAAATAAGCGGAGCCGCCTGCTCGATAATGGGGATTTGCCTTCTCTTTGTGATATTTCTGTCTTTGACATTCTCCATCACTCTTTCATTACCTTACCCACAGTTTCCAGCCGCTTTATACAGGGGAAGTGCGAGTTACTGTGGGGATCTTTGTCGCGAGGTACGTAGAATTTTCCTTTATTTTGAAAAAAAGAAGAATATTCCCTGTTCAGGGAGGCACGGAATTTTGTCACTCTGGCTAGGAGCTTTCTGGATTTTCTTGCTCTTTAGCCCATCTTCCTGTAAACAGAAGTTCAGCCAGAAGTTTCTTTGACGATAAGCGATAAGCCCACTCCAAGCCGTTGAACATGTATGGCTCAACTGCACGGTTTTTGCCGACTTCGTCTGTTTGGGTTTCTTTTCTTTTCGGTTATAACCCCCTTCCTCTCCCCACCCCCCCTCCTTTCGCTCCCCTCCCTCCATTCTCTGCCAAGCAAAAACTTCTTGAACTTGAAGAAGCCCACAACTTCATTTGTATTTTTATCTTTTTTTAGTATAAGAAGTTAATTGAAGCAGGCTAGAGATAACACTCTTTTCAGAGTTTTGTTCGATAAACTCCTTGCTCCTTGAAAATAGTCCAGTCTAAACTCGTCAGAATTAGCTTTTTTCTGACACCAAGTGGATTGGCGTAGATGTTCCACCAGGGAAAAGTCACATTAAATGTCCAGAAATGCACGCAATTAGAGCCGCGACCAATTCTCATGTAGTATCTAAGGTGTTATTTACATGAGACCGAACGAACTCAGACCGGTATGAAATTTTTGCAGCGGTTTACATGAAACCGGGACGAAATGCTTGGTGCCTGGTTTCGGGACAAAGTGATATCTTTTGTCTAATAAATATATATATGGCGGACCCGAAAGCATACATGGCTTGAAATTCCTCGACCCCGTCTGAGATTTGTTGTAATTTATATGAGATCGGTACGAACTCAGACCGCAACCGAGACGAGGTCAGGTCGGTCTCATGTAAACGCATAAGAAGAAGTGTATGAAGGCCGATACGAATTCATGCCGGTGTCATGTAAATATCCCCTAACTCGTCAAGTCCTGTTAACGTGAGTCCAAGCCATTTTGCTACTTGTTTCAAACAATGAGGGAAGTATTTCGGTTAGCGTTACATTTAGTTTGGGTTAAATGCAGCTGTTAATCTCTCCTTCGTGAGCAGAGTATAGGGACACTATTTTATGTTAATTGTCTGTATTCGTAGACTTAGTTAGTTAGGCCTCTTCGTCCCCGCTGGGACATAAGGCCAGTATCAATCGCCTCCACTTTTGTCGGTTGTGTGCAAGGTGTTGCGCTTCGCCCCAGGTGATATCTAGTTGTTTAAGCTGAGAGATGATGTTTCTCCGCCAAGTGGTCTTCGGTCTACCGGGTTTGCGCCTTCCACGTGGTGTCCATAATCTTGGGCGCGAGTAGATTGTCTATTGCACTTTTGACTTCTGTGTGAGGACTTTTATCAGAAGTGGTCATACTGCCAGGTGATTGGTTCGAATCCGCAAACGGGCCAGTAGTGGTAACGTTAATACTGGTTTCCGTCACAGGTAGTTTTTACAGGAGGGGTTGTTCGTAGACTTGAGTGATGTTATGCAGGGGGACACTTCATGAAGCTTATTCGCTTATTAAATTTAGCGTGCATCTAATTGTTTGAAATATCTGATTAACTTTTTATCGGAAACAACACTTTACCTTTAGAAATAAGGATTTGCCGATGCTCTTAATCAAATGGACCACTAATCGCTTCCTCTATTGTCTGATGTCGAGCACGCGCTGGTGGAATAATTGTTAAATGTACTCTGCACAGTAATTCTATTTTTATGTATTGTATTTGAAATCTTTTACTGTGAGCACTGCCGGAGTTTTAGCTTTCCATTCCTTGTTTATTTTCTTCTTTTTCAATGCAACACTCCTGAAAATTGGCACATTTCATTTGCTCCTGATATAAGCGACTTATGGACTGAATGGCTTAAGTTCGGAAATGGGCATCTCTCATGTAAACAGCGATACATCCGCTCTCGTTCTGGTTTGTGATGGTCTAGACTTAATCGACCTCGTATTTATTGCTTCTGTCTTTCTCTCCGTTTAATAGATCCTGAGTTGCTGCAACTCGAAATTAAAAAGTCTGCGGAACCAGGTGTGTTCAGATTTTAAGAGCTGTACACTTGTCACTTTCCATCACCTTATTTTTTCTGTGAGCAACCAATGAAAGCCTTTCTAAGCAAGCTATAATTTCACAAATAATGCCCCTCAAAGGGTAGATGTCATTTAGGCAATAACATTGTAATATATTCGCTTCCTACATAACTGGTGCTTTGAGGGTTTAGCGACGTTTCATCGCTTTTTTTTTCTTTGATCTTTTCGGACCGTTGAAGTCGTACAACGTGGTTTAAGGCAAGGAAACGTAATCTGACTATTATTCACGGATTTATTGTTTTTTTTTCGTTTGGAATTTAAGTTTTTGTGATGTTTTAGCAGTCATTGTAGATAAAACGCCTGAAATCATTAAGTGTTGTTAATTTTTGTAACTGTCGTAAATGTCATGCATGCATGCCAGAGCTAAGCGCAATCAAATATGTTTTTTCAAAACACATACATCCCCTCAGAAATACTCACTACTGGGATCTTTGTTCGTCATAGGCCTGTTCGTTTCTTTATCTGCTGATGAGAAGTAATTTTGAATTCTCTGGAGCACAAGGTTGTGATCGAGTCCATTGGCAAGTAAGTGCGATTTTACAATATTCTGCGCTTATTTTAGAATGTCCAACGAACCTGTATTATATTCTTCTGGTTTGTGGAATGCACAGCGTAATTTTTAAGTTACATTTATATTATGCAGTGTTTGCCATTCAGACATTTTTTCCGGTTCTGATCACGGCTAAAAGGCCTTATCAATCCTTTGTGTACATTGCTGCTTTTTGCTGCTTTAATACTTTCATTGTCGTAAAGGTTCGGGAATGTTGTAAATAATAGCGTTCTCTGTCGTTCGGTTTCCTTTGTTTAGATATTTCTTAGCCGCCTTTTTCGACTAGCTAGGTTAATATGAATTTCTAAAGAGGCTTTTCAAGTCTTTTCTGGTTTTCTTGAAGGAAAATTAAAGAAGGCGTTTCAATACACCTTCGTAGCCGTTTATTTTAAATGCTCTTGAAAGATCTTTAAGAGTTTACGCTGTGGATGTTGAGCGAAGCAATCATTTAACTAAAATTCGCACGTTGAATCGTCGACTTCGTGTCGTATGCAGCAAATCGTTTTCATAGATTAAACATTTGGCTTCATTCGATGGACCATCAGAGACTATGAGCAGTCGTTTATCGGAAATCCAGTAAAACAAGGCAAGACAACATAAGCAAATATTAAGAGGAGTAGATAAATAAGCTACTTTTTTTTTTTTTTTTGAAAAAAAGGACAACAAATGGCTAGTAAAAGCAAGTTCCTCCAGTCAATCTTCACTTTCACGTAGATTAAATTTCAAGTTTTTGCTAGGGTCGGTCGAAGACAAACCGAAGCAGAGCATATACAGAATAGTTCAGTATCGAGACGTTATCCCTTGCATTGCACCACTGTACTCATGTCATCATATATTAAAAGAAAAAAATTAGAAATTAAAAAGACAATCTTGCTTTTCTGGGAGAGAAGTGATCCGTCAACAAACTTCTTCACCTTTCATATGTTCCCATATGTAATTAGTATTTTTTGCTGGGAGTATGTTGAATGCAAAAGTAAATTGTAAGGCTTGTTTTGCTTCCAGATTACCAGGGTTAAAAGGGCTGTATTATAGCTTTTCCTGTTTTTGTCTCAAAAGTCTTGATTTATGTAACTCTTAATGCGAAATTGCAAATAAGCGCGAACACCTGTGTGAGTTGTTTATATACCAATTGAACAAGAAACATTTTGTTAGCATTTTTAGAGAGCATTCATTTGTCCTCCCAGGGAAATAAAAAAAGTCAAATTGAAAATTTAGTCGACTTTGGTTAGGAACCAATTTTTCCCGCTTTGCATGAATTTTTGCTAGTTCGCTTTAAAATCGGCTTCACCTGTTGAACCAAATCATTCCTCCTTTGTTGAATGAAATTACACACTCATTTGTCGCGACCAAAGATCTTTCTCCTTTGTCATCCATTTATTCGCGCGTGGGTGATCTTGATAAAAAGCTCTGTCTGTATTTGCCGAATCGCAGGCAGGTGATTTTTGTCATTGGTGTGATGTTTGAATAGTCTGCTTTGGAGGTCGGTCCCACATACAGGATCTACAATCTAGAAGACATTATGCTTTGCTTTTAGCTGACTTTTTTTGTTTGTTATTTTATTATTTCTTTATTATTTCTTTATTATTTTGGGGGGAGTGTCCCCTTTATCCCTGCTCAATGGATTTTAAGCAATACTTTCACAGCTTGCAACTCGAGGTGTTTCTCTTTTAAGCTTTTTAATTAAATACAGCTGAGAAATGCAAACTTGTGAACATTTTTTTCGCATGCTTTTGTTGTTTTTACCTTTCCTTTTTCAGACACTGCATTTTACGAAACGTTGAGCTTCTCTGCTGTATTAAATTTAACTGAAAAGAGACGTAAAATCGTCTGCAATCCTATTTATCTTTTTATGTATTTATTTACAATTACATTTAAGTTTGTTTTCGGGGTCGGGGTGGGGGGAGGCGAAAGAGAGCATGATTCGGGGAGGAGGCGAGTCAGTGTCTTCTCTACACTGGCATAGTTATTCTTGTACAGTATTTTCGCATCTTTCACCGAAAATGCCGAGACTAATAAGGCAAGCTGCCAAAGTGGCTTCATTTGTTTAATTGCTGAGATCGATGTACCCATAACAATCAATTCAATTAACTTGTTTTCTGTTTTCTGTGTTGACACAGTAGAGCTCCGCTGCAATAAAAATAAAGAAAACACTGTTGTTGAATTTGGGCTTTCTGTCCACTGAGCTCTTGTAGTTCTTGGGCCGTATGGTAGAGTACACAAGATGCAAATATGTGTCCCTCGTTAAATAACGTCTTTTGATTTGATTTGATCATGCTTACTTTATATGAATGACACAAATGTGCACTAGCCCTGTAAAGAGAGCTAAAGAATATCACATGTGTACTTGTCACAAGTCACTGACGGTCAAA
>NC_090881.1:5049417-5059417 GCF_036669935.1 Montipora foliosa
ATTGGATTTGGAATAGTATAAATTTGCGATGCCTCTGCCGTGGTAAAAGTCAGACATTATCAAACCAAAACTGAATTCGAGAATGGTTTTGCCAACACTTTCTTACGAGGACATTGTAAACGAGGTGTGGAATAAACACGGGCAGTTACGGGACAAGAAGAAGAAGTTCAGGCTTCATGCGATTGAGGAGCTTGCAGCTCATCAGCTAACTGTTCTTCCAGTTGTAACTTCCCCGTGTCTGCTGAGTCCAGCTAGTTCCCGCAAAGCTTTGTTTCTGGTAATTTGTCCTTTCTTGCAAATTTGGCAACTTAGAGGAATTTTTTTGTTTGTCGAATTTAATTAAGAATTAAGTGTATTTTAGCTTTGTTTGTGAAAAGGTGTTGTGAGTTATAGAATATGAGAATTTGTAAACAGTTAGTTTCTTATATAGTGTCCTCAATCCGGAATTCTTCAGTGGCGAAGTCTGTCTTTAGAGACAAGTTTCTTCTATTTAAATTAGTAAGGGGTTTCCATCTGAGGAAATCAGGTGGAAGGTTCGTCCTAATCTTTCGTGCTTTCTGTTTTTATTTTTTTCAAATCTTTCGAAATTTGGTCTTAATATTCCCCTTTTAACAGGTTGGTTCTTGGCCAAATGTCCCTCATTTTTCATAATTATTTAAAGAGTTAAAACAGTTGTTAGGTTACCTTATTGTGTGTGTAACTTGAAGTAGCAGCCGTCTCTCACCGAGAAAGCCTCATTTGAATAGCCAAGTCATTCGTTATGAACCGTCAGTGTCTTATATTAAAAATAAAAATAAAAAATTCAGATTCGTCTTTCGTAAAACTTCTTCTATGTTGTGTAAACCAATTAAAACACAGTCATTGACTGTGCCTTCTAGGAATACGATGATGTCCCTGAGATGTTAGTGGATCTTCAGTACAGTTTGGCCAAGTCTTACTCTTGTACTCCGGAATTGCGAGAGACGTGGTTAGAGCACATGGCTGCTGTTCACGAGGGTCATTACCTTCATTCCAATGTGTTTCTATTGTTTTTGTACTCACTGTCTCACTATCAATTTGAATATTTGATATTTTGAAAATGGCCTATTTACTACTCGGAGTTTGGAGGTTTGGGTAAAAGATTAGTGATTGTCTTTTTGGTTGGTCTTTCCCTCTTAAAACCATTTATGTCACTTTATATTCATAGGCTCCTCCTGTGTTGTTTGAGAACTTTGTCTATTGTCTTTGAGAACGTTTCTTAGAAAATTCAGTTTATTGTGGTTTTGTTGTTGCAGACTGCTCACTGCTACATCCACGCAGCTGCTTTGGTGGCCGAATACCTGAAGAGACAAGGTAAGACGCAGAAAATGCGACAATCAACTGACTCTTCCATAAGCGATTAGCCACCTAATTATGAGTAGAAGGCAAGAGAGGGAGTATTATTAGCATTGTGTTTAGTTCTTATTAATTCTTATTGAGGAATGAGCTAACTTTCCTACACGATGCTTTACTGGAAATCTGTTTTCCATGCATTTGATACTTGGTAGAAGCAAGTTTAACTTATATGGCTCTGAGGCAGGCTATTTCAGTCATGTATCACTTTTTCTAATAGGCCATTTTCGAAATATCAAATGTTCAGCTTCTTCTTGAGGCAGTGAGGTCAAAAACGATAGGAACACGTTGGAATGAATGTGAAAAATATTTACATATCATCCACTTTCCTTTGTCATTGTCCTCTAGACCTCTCTTTCCGGCTGAATTTGAATAGATCGAAAAAGGCCTAATCATTATAATCCAACATGGCGACTTGAGGAAAGAAAGAAAGCGACACATTGAGGATACGAGCATATGGTTTTAATAAGCGCCAAGTATACTACGATTCATGTGACTGAGTGAAATTATATACTTTGCTCTTGAGTAGACTCTGTAAGTAAGTGTGATCTGTTTGATTCACTAAAATCGTCTAAAGGCTCCCGAAAACCTAGGAAACGTTGTGTACGGAAACATTGTTTCCCGAAATTTTTCCTCGGCGCGCAAACGAGGAAACATTTGCTGAAGAAGCAAAATTTTTCTGAATAAATTCACAAACAGTTTTGCTTCCCGGGAAGCAAATCTTGCTTCCACAACAAATGTTTCCTGGGGTCGCAAACTGGGAAACATTTGCTTCCGCAACAATGTTTCCTGGTTTAACGCATCGTTTCCATAGAAACGATACAACGTAAATAGCCCCCCTGAGAGGAGATGTGGTTGCTAGTAAAATACGACACACAGAAAGATTGAAGAAAATAAAAGGGAATCGCGTAACGTTGGCATCGAGCATGTTGATCATTTCCGAGGGTTACTTCATCTTTTTTCGCACAGCAAGTTAAAGTTCGAATTGCTATGGATATTAGTTCTACTTTTTCGTGTGACTATTAAAGTACACTAATTTTTTTCAGAACTCCATCGTCACATGCCTATTAACGAATTCGTGTTTTTATATATCCATTATTTAGGTACTTATACCCCTGGCTGTGCTGCATTTGCTCAAGTGTCTCCTAATGTAGTAGCGGACGAGAGTGTTATGAAGACCGATGAAGGAATGTCAATGGAACAGCGATATACGGTGGTTAGTGTCTTGACTTGTGTGAATTTTCAATTTTGACAACGTGTTTTTTCTGAGATTCCTTTGACGAAAGGAACAAATTGTGAAGGTTGTTGTAGGCTAGTGAGTCATTGACATCACACTTGAATTTCCTTTAATTTCTCGCACGAATACGATCTGAGCAATGAATAAGACCTCATATCATACAGAATTGAAGAAGAACAATTTTGATCATGACGTTTTCATTTTGTTAATTGAAGATAAGTGCCCAGAGTTTAGAGTGCTTTCCTTCAGGTCCGGACATCCCGGGTTCAATACCCGTTCCGACCACTGGTTTAATTTGATGCGTCTGGTAGTCCTTGGCTCAATCTCTCGGCTGCACTTGTAAATAGCAACTTGGTTTGCCTCTGGCCATTTGGTATTATTCTTAAAGTTGTCGCTGTTGTTCTGTTCTGTCATTGGCCCAGAAAGTGGGCTATGTAGAGCGGTCAATTAAAATGTTTGTTTACTTTTTACTTCAGTGATTCGAGTAAGATATGGTGGGTACTCTATTGATTTGGGATGCTGTTAACGTGGTCACATTTTGTTTCGTTTTAAGGAACCATGAAGAATTGCCTTTTTGTTGTGTTAGAATTCTCAGTTTTTCCTTGGCTGTCATTGTTGTTTATTCAGCGTCATCTGGTTGATTTGTTGGAGCAATGTGCCAAGTATCTCGAGCGAGCGGAGCGGTATGAAGTCATGGGTGAAGTGTTTAAACTAGCGATTCCTATCTATGAACAAGAGAGAGACTTTAGGGTAAGACGGGGCTCACTGTTGGTGTCCATCTTGTATATTTTGGCTATCGCATAGGTTGTTGCAAGGTCAGTTACAAATACCAGACTTTCTGCGGATTCCGCTTACCGTAACATCCAAATTCCATCAAGGTACAAATTAATTTCATTGCACTGATTTTGTTCAGAGCTTTGGTATCCGTCATGAATTCTTAGAACAGCTCGCATGGCTTGTGTTTGTTTGCGCCGTGGGATATTTTGATTGATTTTACGGTGTCGATATCATTGACGCAAAATCAAAGTAAGCAGATTAATGTAATTTAAGCAAAGACGACGGCTACGGCAACGACAATGCCTCAAAACAAGAATATTATTAGTTATAAAAGTAAATATAATCGTGCTGCACGTGCAGCACGAATTTCCGTGCACCTCCTTGCCGTACTCCAAAAACCAACTTGCATGAAATCACCAAATTTTAGGTTTTGATGACAACGTGAGCATGTAACAATGAACCATTCATTTTATGTTTTAAAACCGTTCATACCCATCCAGTTATAGAACAGTTCGCCCGTATTGTACAAGGTGAAAAAGACGGAATATTCGCAAAATACTTGCGATAGCTTTATTTTGGAATGACGTTTTCGTTGCCGAAGCAGTCGACTTTGCTAAAATTCCTTATACCTTACTGAGCCACATTCAACGTCTTCTCTTCGAAAGATCAGAACAATTGAAGGGCTTTAAGTATATATTTGGTATTCAACAATTTGACGCCAACTTTTCTTTCGTTACATTTGTTTGGTATGACTCTGGGTATTCGAAGAAGCGGTATGTTTAAACGAGTTCAGTGGTGTTTGTTAAATTGCGGCAAGCTATACAATGGCATAAATAGTCTGGAAACCATTGAAGTTTATAAATAAACAAGATAAAAATACATCCTGACATGAATATTGTATTGTTTCACATCCAGCGCCTGTCCAATGCATATGAGAGCCTAGCCCAGGCCTACAAGAAAGTTGTTGATGTGATGGGCACTGGAAAAAGACTGCTTGGCAAGTACTTCAGGGTTGCTTTCTTTGGACAGGTAATTTCAATTTCATGTTTAGATAAAGTTTATGTGAGAACGCGAAAAAACTGCTTCATGAACTGATCAATTTTTTTGTCCTGTTTTGGAACAAACGTCTTAGTACGGCGTGCCATTTGACAGCTAAAATCGATTGAGCCTCTCCTGCGTTAAAGGCCGGGACACACCAGGCGATAAGTCGCTGCGACACGTCCCCGGGACAAGTCGTCGCAACAATTTGCCTCGTGTGCCACGGTTAATTTTCTGAAAATCGTTGTCGCCCCACGAATTCAAACCAGTTTGAATTAGTGCGACTGATCGCAGCGACAAAGTTAGGGGTGCAGGGATGGCGCAGTGGTAAGAGCACTCGCCTCCCACCAATGTGGCGCGGGTTCGATTACCAGACTCGGCGTCATATGTGGGTTGAGTTTGTTGGTTCTCTACTCTGCTCCGAGAGCTTTTCTCCGGGTACTCCGGTTTCCCCTCTCCTCAAAAACCGACATTTGACTTGATTTACTGTCATTGTTCATGTCAGTTTATAGTGTCCCCAGTTAGCGCTCCAGTGCTAGAACGACTCGACACTTAAATAAAGTTCCTAAATAAATAATAAGTGAGCGCATGCAGCGTTGTCGCAGCGTGTGCACTTCCGGCATCAAGTCGCTGCAACAAAATATAAATGAACCAATAAGAGAGCGTCATATGGTCTGCTATATTGAATTAGAAAACTAGTTCACATTCCCCCTCATTCAAGATCTCTGCGTGTGCACCGAACAGGCGCCGTGTCGAAGCGACTTGGTTTGCAAGTAGTACTCACGGAGCGACTTGTCGCAAGGACCTGTCGCTACGACTTGTCTACTAGTGTCTCGGTCTTAAAGCCTAATTTGCTGGACCGCGATTAACGCCAAATCTGAATACATAGCATGACTACCTTTAAGGTCCAGTGACACGTTACTCCAGATCAGGCTTGAACTTTCAACGAATGGCTCGACTAACTTTGTTTTGTTTTATTTTGTTTTGTTTTTTTCTTGTCTTATTCGTCACTAGCATCAGCTCAGTAACGTTATTTCGACCAATTCAGGAGCTTATAATCTGGGGCCAATTCTTGGATTTCACATGACGTCACGGCCGCCATGTTGGTGTCCCCAAACAATGCAACGGCGGCCATGTTGGTGTCCCGATCCAATCCTCCGGGAATTGAAAGCTATTATTATGCTAACGTCTTCTTTTGTTTTCGTTGAAAAACATGGCTGTTGATCACGTGAGTGAAACCCAAGAATACTGGGGCCAATACTGGAGTCCATGTAGATCAAGCTATTTTTAGACAAGTTATTTAAATAAGATGTGGCTTGCACGAGTAACCATTCTCAATACCATGGGTAATAAATTCCTATTATTTGGAAGGGTCTTGTTTCGCGAAAAAATAAATCTAAAAATAACTCGGTTCCTAAAAACGACGTTGGCTTGCATGGCCTCGTGACCAATTTCTTTGTCTTTCAGATGTTTGGTGATGATGACGGGAAGGAATTTATCTACAAGGAGCCGAAGATTACGGGTCTTGCAGAGATTTCACATAGACTGGAACAAATTTACTGCAGAAAACACGGCAGAGATAACATCAAACTCATCATGGAGTCTGCAAAGGTGAATGAATGGTGTCTTTCTTTGGAAGCAGTGGACGGATGGAAGCCTAGAGGCCTGAAAACCTAACGTAAAAATGATTCTTTTTTCAGGTGCATGCAGAAACGTTGGATTCAAAGATTGGCTACATTCAGGTATATTTTGATAACTTGAGTACGCTATCCTACCGTTTCTTTTCACTTGCGTAATCAAGCTTAAGTCCAAAATTAAAGCATTCCTCACGCTTCTGTATTGTTTCGTCGTTTATGACGCATTTCCTCCAACTTAAAGACGTTGGCCACATTTCAGTTTCGCTATGTTAGCGTTCTTCCTACGAAGCGATCGAAGCTTTGACTTTGTTCTTAGTTTCGTCGGCTTTGTTGGTGTATTTTATGGACTTTTAACGTTATAAGAGCGTTTGAAGTTAAGGGCTTTTGTATTAGTCGTGAAACATGAAGGTAAATCAAGAGTCGTAGCTTCTATGTTTGTTCAACTGACTAAGGGTAGCTAACAGGACAGTCACTTGACTTTTGGAGAGCATATAGTTTATTTGTGGCCCGAGTAGCATCATTTGCGCCCGAGCGGAGCGACCAAGTGGCTACGAGCCATTTGGCCACTTGTGAGTTCGATTTATATCCCGGAAGGGGTGAACGGATTAGTTACCTTACATTTTTGTGCGAGTACAACCATGACGAAAAGAAAGAATATTAATGAACATTGATTACTCTTTGTTGATAGTTTTTCTTGTGTAATAATTCGCCCCGTGTGAGTTCATAGGACCCCTATATGACCTCGCCGTCCCCGTGTTGCATTTGTTGAAATTTGCAGATAACCTACGTGCAACCGTATTTCGACGATGAGGAGTTGGAACTCAGACCCACTTTGTTTGAGCGTAACAACAACATCAGGCGATTTATCTATGAAACGCCATTTACCTGCGGTGGCAAAGCACATGGCAGCCTAACAGAACAATGCAAGAGGAAAACTATCCTGACAAGTAAGTTGATTTAGCCTTTTGAGCATGCGCAGAAAGCACTTACTTGCTGAGAATGAACAGAACGGAAAACTCGTACTCGTAGTCCTCTCCCTCCTCCGATCTAAAGATCTCTATTGTCTGGGGGGAGGAGGGGGTGAATTGGGTTGCTTCGAAAGGATAAAAGAGTTTAAAATGACGGAATAGGCGGTCAAAAAGGGTGTGGAATAAACTAGTAATGCTGCAACTGTACGATATATCTAGAATAGAATAGGTGGCTGTGTTTATCGCCCATCTTTCATGCAGTCTTGGGGAGTGAATTGCGAAGAGTACAGCTTACTACATCGGGACGAAAGCGTACATTGGCCACTATGATTAAAAATACCATAATACGCATTGTTTGCCTTCCAAAAGTTTGCATATACATTGTCTTTATTTTCTCTACCTTTGCATATGCTTATGCTTATGCAAACGTTTGGAGGGCAAACAAAAGAGTATTATGGTATTTTTAAACTAACCCAATAGCCACCTCTGACAGCCGCTGTACGGTCCATGTTTGATATCGGAGCACATTAGCTGTGAGTCGATTATAATGAGGGAGGTTAATCGGGGTTTCCAGAAAAGTACTTAGTTAATTACTAGTCACTGATACACGAAGCGAAGTGTTAATTAATGTTAATTTTTGTTTTGCACGTTCTCTTCTAGCATCCAACACGTTTCCTTACATAAAGACGCGAATTCTTGTGGTCCAAGAGGAGCAATACGAACTGACACCCGTTGAGGTTAGTTCGTGTTACCTTACTTCCAAGGAACGAGTTCAATTCATTGTCCTAACCAAAGCGAAACTAAAGTAAATTCAGCCAGTCAAGAGTGGCGAATACAGCAATGATATTTATACTTAACTACTAGTATATTGTCCTTTCTTTGGCTTATCGAAGAAGACGCACACTTTTTAGGACAGTCAAATGAACGCAAACCAGATGCATGCAAATAGCGATAGTAAAGTGACCTCAAAAAACATAACTAAAATACTAGCATATAATTTAATTGACAGTGGTTTGCTTGAGTTTACCGTTCTTTGCACATCTGCGACTTGAAAAGACAATCTATGAAAAATGTGACCATGCAACGCCGAAGTTTTAATATGCTTTCTAAGTTTCAACACCATTACTTGAATGCCCATGAATCAAATTGAGGCTAAAGTAAAGTTGACCTTACAAAATATAACTTAGCGCTATCATAAGTGATATCGCAGATCAAGAACAATGCAGAAGGAAGTTCAACTAGAATTTAGAGAAAAAGCTGCTGTTCTGAAATAACCTGCTGTTATTAGTACTTTCCTGCGGGTGTTTTGGTTGTACAACGCTAAGAACTGAGGGCCATCATCACGAACATTGATGGTGTGAGGCCGCCATTTTGGAATCGCAGTCAGGGGAAGACTGGGATGAGTTTAACGTACAAGATGGCGACAAGGGACCTAAGGAGTTTTGTCGCAAAAAGATACTCGGCTATAAGACGCACCTTAGTTAAGATCACATTTGGGGCCAACAAGCAATTTCTTTGAGAAAAAATGCTGCGCCTTACAGCCGAAAAACTACGGTTAATCCCATCTACAGTACGGGCGAACTATCCTGTAAGTAACTAGATAGGTTCGAACCGTTTAAAAGTAAAAGTAGAAAAGGAACGGTTCATTGCTGTATGCTCATGTTGTCGTCAAAACCTAAAATTTGGTGATTTCACGTTGTTTTGTGGACTACGGCAAAAATGCAGTGAAACGCTTGCGGCACGTGCAGTACGATTATTTTTCTTTTTGAACCAATCACATTCTTGCTTTTCGTCGTCTTTGCTTAAATTCCCTAACCACTGTAACAGGACGGGTTAGGAGGTCAAATCCTGCGTTGTAATTGGCGCGTTTCGATACACTTTGTCGATTTCGGAGCCCCTCTCGCCGCAAATATGATTGACTGCAACTAGAAGACCAAGCAGTTTATCGAAACTTATTTGAACTTCCGAATCCTTCTTCCTTGTTGATTTTTCTTTGCGTTGATTTATATTAATTGTAATTTTAATGTGCCATTCGATTTATTTTTATTTTTTTTTTCAGGTCGCGTTCGACGAGATGCAAAATAAAGTTAAGGAGCTAAATAATGTTATCACACAGAATCCTCCAGACATGAAGAAACTTCAGCTTGTTTTACAAGGCAGTGTCAGTGTGCAGGTACACGAGTGTTGCCTCATGTATTCAGAGGGGGGGTGGGGGGGAGGGGCGGGTGATTTTGTGTTCGAGGGTGATTTTGTGTTTGAGGGCAGGCGATTGTTCATCGATTTCGAGAAGATCTAGACGACTCGATGACAAAACCTTCGGCTAAATTTGTATTATCGGTGTATAACCAGGTGATAATGTGAGAGTTTTCGGTTGTGGTTATTTTGGAATGGTGACGAGCTTCATGTCCATTATTAAATGGTTTTAATATTGCATTTTAAAATCAATTTTCAAACGAAAAGAGCTGAGACCGTATTCCACCGCTAAAAGCATTGGACATGTACCTTAGAGTACAACACACATGCACACTTTTGGATAGTATTAGCCTCAGTCCCCTCTCATATTCATGAGATGGTCTTTGATGCAGTGACGTATGTGTCCTTTTGAGTATGTTCTGTTTTGTTTTGTAATTCCTCAGGTGAATGCTGGTCCGCTGGCGTATGCACAGGGATTCCTCGACAAATCTGTGTTGGCATCGCATCCACATAAACACATAGAAAAACTCCAGCAGGTTTACCGGTCTGTAACATTTCTTTTTCTGCCTAAACTGTGCGAAACAGCAGCATAACAGTTTTCAGGGTTAAAGGATCGCGATTGGGTTCATTATAACATTTTTGTTTGCTTTTGAGGAATTGATGATGAAAATAATTTTAATTAAATGGCTTATATGTAATATACTCGCAAGAAGTAATCTAGACTCAAACATTACGGAAGCCGATGATATTTTACACTGGCAATTCTCTGTACAAGGATT
>NC_090881.1:5074417-5084417 GCF_036669935.1 Montipora foliosa
GGCAGCTTTTTAAAGTAGGACATTTGGTGGGCCGGGTATTCTGCAATTCCTCCCAAGATTGTCTAAGCTTGATGTGAAGAGGACAAGAGTTAACTAAATGAACGATGAAGTAACTGCCACAATTGTAGCGGCATTCTCTGCAGAACGAGGCACACAACAACAAGTGCCATTCATATGCAAATAAGTGACGGAGTATTCAGCTGTTTAGAAAATGGATTTACGTTCTAATTCGCTACGCTCAGACGAACGTAAATTATTTTCCTCTTCAAAAAACATAACTAAATACAATAACTTCATAGTTGGATGCTCAGGCAGTCCAACCAAAAGGACCGAGAACTTCACAAAGTAAAAATAAACGGTGGTCTTACCACGAAAAAGATGAAAATCATTAGAAGATTTAAATTTTTTCGAAGTGTTACCGCTGTTACTCTTCGCTTCTTTTCGCTTTTTCTCAGCGGCTGCTTTGGCTTTGCGAATCTTCTTCTCATCTTCAGAGTCTGAGGCGAGATCATCACTCTCATACCGCTTGGACGACAAGCCAACCATCCCTGTTCTTGTCAGCAAACCTGATCAACTTTTGACGCTTTTTAATGATCAGCTTTCCTTCTGAGACCAACTTGTGAATGTCAGCCGGACTACTAGCACTCTCATCAATTTGTGTTAATACATTGTCCAACTGCAAATTCACTTCGAACTGCTTTCGGTTGCCTTTATACTTAATGTCCGGGGCTGCCTTATCGGACTTAGCACTTCGTTCAAACTGCTTCCCTTTCTCTTCCAACTGGAGGTCAGATAGCCTTTGAAAAGCGCAAAAACCTCATCGACCAACTCTGACTTCGAAGAAGAGTTCTGAGATACAACGTCGGCTTGGGCGAAAGGAGGCGCCGAACCACTCTCTAACATGAGGCCCGAACCAGTCCTCTCAGCCATCGAAAAGAAATGAACTAAACGCCAGGATGGAGAACATGAGCGAGAGGAATCTTGCAACGAGATAAACTAAGAATAAAGCCAGGATCCGAGCCAGGATCCGAGCTAGGATCCGAGCCAGGATTCGAGCCAGGATTGGAGCCAGGGTCCGAGCTAGGATCCAAGCCAGGATTCGAGACCTAACCGAGATCTAACCTAACCTAACCGAGACCTTTAGAACCTAACCTAACCGAGACCTGCCCTAACCCTAACTAGACCTAACTAGACTAGAACCAACCTAAATAGACCTAACCTAACCGATTCGAGACCTAACTTAGTATGAACGAGGCAACTTGAGAAGCAAGAGACTGGCCCTCATCAAATCGTGAAGCGCGGCTGGAGGAAAAAGTGAGGAGAACATTTCTAGCGACAAAGTAGTGCTTTTTTCGTTGTTATCCTTGTGGCAAAAAACTGGCCTTTCGTGATTTCTGTCAGGAACGGTATAATGCGGTGGAGACCGGAACTCATCGTTGGGACTTCAGACTGTGATAGCTGCCATGCCAATCAGTCGGCCGAGTACTATGAACACACTATAATGACGTTCTCCACAGGGTGCAGAGGTTATGTTTTGGTTGCTAAAACGTCTTGTTCGTTATGGTGATAACATCGCTGAACAAGCGCTAAAACAGACTTACAAAATTAGGAAAAAAATTGCAATTGTATTATGCGAACAAGGACATTGAGCCATTGATGCTATCTTCAAAACTATTCAATTTCCTTCTCTTTATTGTTCCAAGCCTCGGTCACCAGGCTAAATTTTCTGAAAAAGATGATCTGTGTCCTATGCGAGAAGACTAGACACGGTTCTTACGTTACGTTTATGACTGTAGAATCAACTGAAATGCCAATTTCCTCGTAAAAAAAAAAAAAACAAACAAACAAACAAAAACAACATACGTTTTGGTATGGTACGTATCGGAGAACCCCTTTATCATATGAGATAGATCCCTTTCTTAAACACAGCTCAGTTCCGGCTAGTCAATTTAACGTATTATTTTTATGCCATTAATATTCTTCAAAAAAGTCATTGTATCTTCCATATGGTACCCACTGGAGTCGCGGATTAAAAAAAGCGCCCTGCTAAAGTTAACATACATACGTACATACATACATACATACACACATACATACACACATACATACATACATACATACATACATACATACATACATACATACATACATACATACATACATACATACATACGTACACAAACTTTATTTTGAATTTCAGATTAGCTACAAGAGCTAATATCTTCGAGACACTACATTTTAATAAGGCTAACATACATTAACATTCCCATATGAGAAAATAATTTTGTCCAAGGGGGCTTTGTAGTTATACCCCCACTGCGGTTTCACGACACTTCCTGACCAGTGGTCACGCGGAGGATCACATGATCCTTATACCGCTCGAACAACTACACACTAGTCGTGACTCCATCAGAAAGGCTCGTGAGGCATTCCTCATACACAGAGGAAAAACACTGGAGCCTGCAGGCCTTAACAGAAGAGATGAAATGTAATTTAGTTTAGCTACATTTTAATTTTCTTTTGTTTTTTTCATCTTGTTATCATGTATTATTCTCTCTCCTCTTTTTTATGCATTTCCGTTTTTATAACACATCACGTAGCATTTTTATGTCATTTCCGGTAAATATAAAGATCCTGTTACTAGCATTTATCCATTCAATAAACCTGAAGAAGGCTTGTGTTGGCCAGCCGAAATATTGCAAGCAACAACGCCTATGTTCACGTTGTCTTGACCAACCTTTGCAGGATATTTTCTATTTTAAAGTTTTTTATGGTGTGGTCACGATCTATTTTGATCCAACATAGAGCAAGTTTTGATCGTACACGGTTTTTGCAGTGGTTTAATCCTTAAAAAGTTATAAACATGGACATTAATTGACCAATCATAAAAAAAATAATAATAACTAACGAAAAGAACTGTGCTGGGTTTAGCATGTTCGTCGTTTTAGTGTAGAGGTGAAGACACAGTACTACAGATATGGAGGGTGTGAGTTGGCGTACCGGTAAGTGCATAGTACAGTTCTTTGTTCCCTTACCATGTCCATGTTGTAATGTTGAAACGGAATTATTATAAGTGTACGAATACAGAAACCGATAAGATGACACCAAAGATTAAGAAGAAGTGTTGAGATGCGTAAGACAGAGCTTGAGGAGGGAAGGTATAAGTATCCTTTGGGGGAGGGGGAGGGGGGTTAAGCAAGGTTGAGTGCATAATTCAACCTGCGCTGCGGATCATGAATATAACCTACTGAAGGTTAAAACGGATTCAACCTGAAAGCGGATTTTACCTGCAAGATATACCGGTATACGGGTACAGGTAGTGTACCCCTTCAAGTAAAATGTCCATGCAACTATACCCGTAGACTTAACCGGCGGGGATTAGTAACGATTGTTTACAAAGATGGCCGGCTCGGCAGCAAGGTTCCTTCTTCAGAAATACGTTTACTGCATTGTTTAAAGGGGCTAGGTCACGCTATTTTAGGTTCATTTCCAAAATCACGGCCACATAACAACTGAGAATGATTTTGATATAGACTGATATAAATTTGAAACAAGGTGCGCCGACATTTTTCAAATTTACTCAAATTTAATCAATTTCAATGCTCTCCAGTTTTGTCCATCCATGTCCCTTCTTGGCTTCCCTGTGTTTTGTTAGAGTTCTTCTATAGTTTTGAACAGTCATTTTGATATTTTAGTTAATTCTATGACCATTTGAATCAGTGCTGAAATTGCCTTAAATTGCGTGACCTAGCCCCTTTAAGAAAGGGTATCAAATATATGCAAATCCTAATGTCTCTATTATCATTCTTTTTTTTTTCCCTAATTTTTATCTTTGCCTTTTTAATGAAGCCTGGAGGCATACTACCAAGGATCCCCTAACCCGCCTTATCTCATTTTTTGGACCTTGGGGCCTACGTTTCAGCTTCCCCATCTCACATGGTATTATTATTGAGGATTCCAAGAGATGGAAAAATCTTGCTCAAGGCCTTTGAACTTTTTAAACTTCAAAGGCCTTGAGCAAGATTTTTCCATCTCCTTGATCTTTATCGATCGGAACATAACAACTGAATTCTCCAGATAATTAGATCATTTTAAAAGATCATTTGTTTTAAGTTCAATGAATCGGCATTGTTTTATTGAAGCTAAGCAGCTACCTGGCAACATCACAAGATGCAAACTAAACTACTAAAATTTATAGCAATTTTAAAAACAAAAGTACACGGTATAAACTATCATGCATTCAGTCACTAAAAGGTCTTTTAAGCATTATAAAGAAAATTGAAAGCGACATTTTGGCAGCTTACCAGCTTAAAAAGCTTGTGTAAGTTCCAAAGGTCTTCAACGATAAGGTTAAGTAAAGTTAAGAAGGCATAGCCATGCATAGCAATAAATTGTGCAAATCATCGTGTTTCATATTTTTACAAGGCAGCAGTCCATAATCAGGAGAGTCCATCTTCACCACCGGATCTCTTCGTCAACACACCTGTACACGATTCCATTTTTGGAAGGCTTAATATTGTTCATACAATGAAATTACTTAATTACTTTTTAAGATGACATGGTGCTGCACACGCAATGCTTTCTCTTTCAGTTACTAAACTAAACTGCTGACGTTGTCTACTCCTGAACTTGTTCATCGATCAGAACATAACAACTGAATGCTCCAGATAATTAGATTTTTGTAAAGTACGATATTAGCCAGATCAGTACCCATCATGGTTGGCAATGCAAGCCAAAGCGAGGTCGCTCTCGTCCCCCGAGGGTTCACACTGCTGGAGCTCATCCCGGTTTCTGTAGAATGAAGCGACTGAGACTTTTACTACTCATCCCTGGACGGGACGCTAGACCAAAGCATGCTCATTCCCTGCAGTATGTCGCCGTTGACCATCTGTACACGTGCACCCGAGTGAGACCAGACAGTGCAGAGCAAAGTTTCCTGTCTTGGAAAACAGCAAAGCGACAACGCTGAGCCTTCAACCAGTCCGGCACACTGACTGAGCTTCAAGGCACAACTGCTCGCACAGGAGATCAAACACTTTTACTTCTTTTAAAAAATTTCCTTGGTTAGAAAATCTGAAACTATTTACGTTTAATTATTTTAACACGTATATGAACTCAATAAAAGACTCTAAAACCTCGTTCATTACTTGTCTCAAGGCTATGCTCACAGTTATATTCTTGGTTTATGTTGTCAACTAGCTGTGTATCAGTATAAGTTGCAAACGACAGGTTGGTGATCGGTTCATGTTAATCCTTACTTTGGTTGTTGTTTTTTGGAAGAATGCGATCCGTGTCATTCACAATGCCCTTTTTTCCCGCGATCTGCCTCTCGTGACAACTTTATATTGTCGTCAGTTGCATGTTCATTTTATCTAAAAAATACTACATGGTAAGGAACTCACGATACAAGATTTAGAGTATCCAAGACTTTGGCCCTCATCAGTTATGGTCAAGGAAGACAGAATCAACGACAGACATTATTTCTAAGAACCAGCCGGTTTAATCTAGAGTTTTAACGATAAACAATCTCAAAGACAGAATCTCGGGAGAAGGGGCAGGGGTGGAGAATAAATGAAAGGAACGTGCCGTGAGGAATTTCAAACCTTGAGACTTACGTGGAGGTAATCATTTATGTTCTATTCCTGATAAAGATTTCACGATCAAATAAGATAATCATATGTTGCCAGGTTACATTATTGAAGAACTTAAGGTTCTATATTTCTACTAAAGAATGCCGTTGTCCGCGATAATCTTGAGTCAGTCCAGTTCATACTTCAAACAAGCCAGTCAGAAATGAGTGTCGAATGTCGCTCTCGGGTTTGCGTGATGATCCAGCTTCTTTCTTGTGTCAAATGCCACTTTGCCAGCATCATCTTCTTCAAGGCCACCGTTGTCGCTTTCTTCAAAGCCAAATTTGACTGATCGAGGTTCAGCTGACTCTTTTGGCTGCTCATGAATAGTAGCAACTTCAAAGGCTACTTCTCCACTCTCCTTTCTTGCATCAAATGCCACTTTGTCAGCATCTTCTTCTTCAAGGCCACCGTTGTCGCTTTCTTCAAAGCCAAATTTGACTGATCGAGGTTCAGCTGACTCTTTTGGCTGCTCATGAATAGTAGCAACTTCAAAGCTTACTGCTCCACTCTCCTTTCTTGCGTCAAATGCTACTTTGTCAGCATCTTCTTCTTCAAGGCCACCATTGTTGCTTTGTTCATAGCCAAAGTTGACTGATCGAGGTTCAACTGACGCTTTTGTAGCAAGTTCAAAGCTTACTGATCTACTTTTCTTTCTTGTTTTAAATGCCACTTTGTCAGCATCTTCTTCTTCTTCAAGGCCACCGTTGTCGCTTTCTTCAAAGCCAAAGTTGATTGATCGAGGTTTAACTGACTCTTTTGGCTGCTCATGAATAGTAGCAATTGCAAAGCTTACTGATCTACTTTTCTTTCTTGCTTTAAATGCCACTTTCTCAGCATCTTCTTCTTCAAGGCCACCGTTGTCGCTTTCTTCAAAGCCAAAGTTGACTGATCGACGTTCAACTGACTCTTTTGGCTGCTCATGAATAGTAGCAACTTCAAAGCTTACTGATCCACTCTCCTTTCTTGCGTCAAATGCCACTTTGTCAGCATCTTCTTCTTCAAGGCCACCATTGTTGCTTTCTTCAAAGCCAAAGTTGACTGATCGAGGTTCAACTGACGCTTTTGTAGCAACTTCAAAGCTTACTGATCCACTCTCCTTTCTTGTTTTGAATGCCACTTTGTCAGCATCTTCTTCTTCAAGGCCACCGTTGTCGCTTTCTTCAAAGCCAGAGTTGACTGATCGAGGTTTAACTGACTCTTTCGGCTCCTCATGAATAGTAACAAGTGCAAAGCTTACTGATCTACTTTTCTTTCTTGCTTTAAATGCCACTTTGTCAGCACATTCTTCTTCAAGGCCACCGTTGTCGCTTTCTTCAAAGCCGAAGTTGACTGATCGAGGTTTAACTGACTCTTTCGGCTCCTCATGAATAGTAACAAGTTCAAAACTTACTGCCCCAGTCTCGTTTAACGTACTAGATACTGATGGCATGTTAAAATTACCAGTTTGGACTTGTTCATTCAGCAAATTTTTCCCTGTCATTCCTCGTATTTCGTTGTGGAGGTCATTAAGAGGCAAAAGCAACGCCAGGCAACACGAAAGAGACCATTGTGGATTTTTACGCCACTCTTTAATAAAGCGGAGAAAATACCTGCCGTACTGGACTAAAAAAAGAAGAAGAAAAAAAAAAAGAAGTGAATACGTTTGTATGGTATCGCAAGTGAACGAGAAGCACAACAACGGAGCTTGGTACTTTGCAAAATGCATATTTCGCCCGACTGTTTTTTTTTTTTCCCCAGTGGTTGTAAATGCCCGGATGTTTGTTCGTGTAACTGTATTCCAATCATATTGTAAGATGCTGAAGTGTTTTCGATCGAAATTGAGTAAAAATTTTTAGGAAAACTTACTTTGTTTTAGTAAAGTAACACAACTCGTAAGATGGTTTAAAAAAGAACGCTAAGCATAGTTGAGCTTTGCCACCTAACCTCTTTGTTTGAGTTGGCTAAATTTAAGGAAGGTGTCTACTAATTCAAAGGTATTTTTGCGCGGTTTACTGAATATGCGGGAAAAGAAGATCTTGACAAGTGTTATTGAAATCCAAAGAGATAATTGGGTGTAACACGTATTTTTCGCAGATAATTAATCAAGAATATTTGTAAACCGCTTTAAAATACAAAGCAATGTATGAAGTTTTCGTTTCCAAATTGAAGCTTAAGTGACTCTGAAAAATGCGTGTTTACCCAAAATTTTCTTTTCGAAAACAAACAGCATTTGCTAAGTTCTTCTTTCTCCGCATAGTTTTGAACCGCGCAAAAATATTCCTGTATTAAAAGACACAACCCATACGAGTATCTCGAGATGCGCAGAACGTATGCGCGATAGCAATAGTAGGCACCGTCCTTAAGTTGAAAATTTCACTTTGACATTGCAACTCAATCAATCTTTGTTATACCACAAGATGGAAAGTAGTGAGCAAACAGATTTTCCTGATAACAAAGAAGAGTGAATTAGATAAGAGTGTTGTTATAACATGAATGGGCTCCCCAGCACAGTCACAAATAAGTCTTTTTTTAGAATACCCTTTCCCGAGAAAATCAGTTGTCATGTCCCTGAAAAAAAAACATGGAAGAATCAGTCACGCGTGGCATGACTTCTTCTGATTGGTTAAAATTGGTGGCCCTTTGTTTGTTTTGCTCGCAAAGTGAATCTAAAATAAATCAATTTGTGACTGTGCTGGGGCAAGACCACAAAGTGATAAATCAACATTATTTTCTAATCCACTCTTGTGCCAGAAACTCGGACCTCCATGGTTGCCTTTGTCTTTTCTACAATGAACAACCATCCTCTCAACTAGGTCACTATATTGTAACAATGAACATTTCTTTTATTCGTCAAATTTAAGCATGGTGTGCTCATCATTTGGCAAAGTAAATAGTGCCACTCCCCACCCTCTGGGAGATCAAAGTATGGAAACGACTACGTATCTCCGGATCGATCTATAGCTAAAGAGGATTATGGGGGCACTTTGAATATAAGTCTGTAAGTTTGCTCTCTGATGAAAATTAAAAATAAAGGAATTGGGACCGCAAAGTACAAACCGATTCTTTGTCTCAATCGTAGCGTGGTATCTTCCAAATAAAGTGTACTGCTGTATGTTAGGGTAAGGGCTAAGGTTACGGTTCGTCCCAACTCTTTTTGATTTAAGCGTAAATACGAACAAAATGCTTACCCACAAGAATTGCAATAACCAGAAAATTTGCTCCAAATACCAATGCGTTGAACATGATATGGTCCATGTATGAGTCCAGCGAGGATTGTGCGCTCTCTACTGGTATTCTACTGACAACACCTATTACGAGGTTGACGAATGTGACGGCAAGGGAAGAAACCATCAGGTTGTTCTCAAATGGTTCCGCTATTGGCCGCTTGAACGCAAAGAGCATACCATAGAGACCTGATATAATCAATGCTAACCCAACGTAGGCTCTGCTCTCACCTCCTATCAGGATAATGCCTGAAGTTAATGTCACCTTTCGAGCCATTTCAACAAGTTCCCAATACCATGTGCGAGTGTTGTAATTTGCGAATAAAAAGCGTAATCCTGTGACAATTTCTGGAATTGGATGCTGGGAATGTGTGGATTCATCGTCGGCTCTGTCGCCATGTTTCTTCAATGACCTTTGGTGCTTCCACAGAACTATTAAAACAGCCAGAGGTAGAAACATGATGTACAAAATACTGCAATATGCAACAATCACAGATCGTCGGTATTCTTGGCTGGAACACTTGACATTAAAGTCAACTTTTAGAAACGTATCACACTTTTCACGTTTTTCATAAAGGCACAGTGTTTGACAGGCAAGGGGAAGAACATTTGCTGTCTTGGAGCAGGTGTTTAGATAGGTTAGGTAAAGGAAAAAAAAGACTGTTCTGTAGACCAACTGCTTTGTTTCGGAAATTTTCTTCACTTTTTCCGCTTGACTCGGGAAAGTCTTTCTGCTTAATAAGACCTTCCTAATGCCATAAATAATGAATGCTAAAATGACGACTGCAGCATTGATACCGAGAACAGTGAACAATCTTCCAAAAGCATTGACTTTTAGATTTGGAAAGAGACAGTGGATAGGAGCAATCTGGAAAATATTTAGCTGTAACATCTCAGAATATTTCCCAATAAGCTCGAGAGAGTCTGGCCATTTGATGTATGCAAATGCATCGATAACTCCAAATGTTACCTGGTAGAAACCGATTACAATTTTTAGTCTTCCAAGAATTATATCAACTACGGAGCGATCTTGTTTCTTCTTGGCTTGTTTCCTGCTTCTCCAAACCACAACCACAGCGATTATAATAGTTACTGCTGCCATGAAGGAAAGCTGTGCTGTCATCCATGCTGTTGAGGGGCACTCTTTGCATGTCTTCAACTGTT
>NC_090881.1:5091917-5096917 GCF_036669935.1 Montipora foliosa
CCACAAATAATATTTTTATGATCAACAAAATAAATTTCAACCCAAAGGGCTTGGAATGCCTCATTTGAAATTTTCTCAAGTACATTGTAATTCAGTGATTGATTAACAAAGAGGCCAATGCCTCGGATGCCCAATGAATGCCCAATGAATTCAGGCATTGGCCGTCACATTTATTTGTACCAAGACTATAACGGCATTCACAAATAGACTCACAACTGGAACGGCTCACTCCGTTTCTCATTCTTTGGTAGGGAATGTCCAGTGCCATCTGTCAAAAAATTCTCACTGAAAATTCCGCTTAAATGGTAAGCGCCCCTCTTTCTCCTCCTTTTCGGGGAGGGACGCAGGCTCATTTTCCGAACAGCGGCTTGTAATCGAGGGCTGCAGTTTTGCTGCAGTATTTTCACTGCCTCTTACGACTGTTGTGCCTGTACGTTGTTTTTCCATGCGGCCGAGTCATGAGCGGAATTATAAAAGTGATCGTAAGTTTCTTACGAAAAGGTGAAGAAGTGGCAATCGTTCCAGTGGACATATCAAAACATCAAGGAGTCCTTGAGTTAAAAAATAAATAATTAAATAAATAAAATAAAACATCTGACGGAAATTTTTAGGAGTGAAGGAACAAGCCTTTCAACAATGAATTGGCGGGTTCTTATTGAAGCTATTTGGCCTGGCATAATCCTCTGCTGGTAAGTGCGAGAACTTTTCTATATAAATAGTCACAGATGGACAGTGGCAACTTGCCAAATTTGATATCAGCCGAAAGCAGGAGGGAGCTCAACGGTACGTGTTGGTTTTGGCCGCTTTTATGTGCTGCAGAGTTTGATGTATTCAGAGTAGAGTTCAGGGCCAGGTTGCTCAAAAGAGGGCTAAACTAAGCTCAGGTTAGGCTTTACCAACAGGTCAAATTTTGTAACTGTGGATTTGTTAATCCGAAGTTGAAATAGCGTTGTTCAAATCACAAGATGCATGTTCATTCAAACAAATCGAGGGGATGTGCTCCGTGTTTGTTACAGATGTTTCCGCTGGAAAACTGAATATAGTGACGAGCCTCTCAGAAACGATATTCATCTTTTCCGGAGATTCTCGTTTCCCTATAGGTTAGTACCTTTGGAATTCATTCTAAGGGTATGAAACTTGAAGGAGTGTTTATGAAGCAAGCAAGTTTCGACGTTACAAAGATTGAAATCCATGTAAAAGATACTGTGAATAAGGTGAAGCAACACTACCATTTGAGATCGGAGAGTCTGCAGCCAGTGGTCCACCGGGGAATGTACCCAGGAAGACGCAAGTATCTGTGCCTTTGCTTTAAAAAGGGATGCACAGGCTATACGACAATTAACCGCCAAATATGTAGATGATATCCTATCGGTGCTTACAACACAAGTGGAAAACACGCACGCTGTGTCGTATTTCACGTATGAGACATTCACTGTTCTTCAGTACACGCAAGATTTTGGGGCAATCGCCAAGGAATCTCTAAAGCGAACTGCACATCCAGATGGGCAGCAAAGTATCACACGCAAAACAGGTCGTACTCTCCTGTCCCTCAATTTGCCATGTTCCTTTCTCCTATAGCACCTATAGATACCACCTTTACCAATTGAGGACATAACACCATGTATGGAAAAACAGATTAAAGAGTGGTTAGAGAGTTCTAGGCCAGTACGCCAACAGACTGTTAGGAGCGTGACCACAAAAGGTAAATATGGGGCCTTGCCACCGCCTGTCTACGCTGTTCAACTTACGAGCAACAACTCTGCCAGGGGGGAGGGGTCCCATGTCGCTTGTCTGAAATTTAAAAGGTCTCGTGTCGGTGCTTTGACAATGTTTCACGTTGCTTTGACCGTTGCTGTCGGAAATTTAAAGAAAGGAGGTCGTTTGTCACGATTTCACTGTAAGTGCTGTCGCTACTTGTTAGGCCATGCCGCTTGTCGGAATTTAGACTTCGATTCCATGAACAAAAATAAAGGGTATCATTAGCGAATGCGTGTTGTTAGTAAACAATTTGTGGACGACGGGGACGACGGGTGTGTTACACAATCCGGCAGGGCTGTTCGTGCATTCGTGCGTCTCGACTTGTGACGGTAAGTAGTCTAAGTAGTATTGGCAGTTGTCTTTATGACGCTCGAGACTATTTATTGGGTGATTACTTGAAGAAAGACAATGGTCTAATTGTCTTCTTTTGATTACTTCGATTCGCTGTAATCGGCAGGAAAACAAATCCACATATAGAATAAATGCAATAGGCCACTTTCGAAAATAAGACTCTTTCTTTGTCCCTCCAAATTTTGCATAAGCATTGTTTCCAGTTTCTCTTGGGACCATTGTAAATCCCAAGAGAAAACAAAAACAATACTTATGCAAAATTTGGAGGGACAAACAAAAAGAACTATTATTTTCGAAAGTGGCTTATTTATCAGTATTTGTTAAGAAAGGTAAAATAAACGATCACATTGCGTTAACAAACCAGCAAATAAATGAATTATTTCAACTTGTACACTTTGTATATAGTTTAAACTGAGCGCATTACATAGCGAATATGAATAATTACATAGCGAATATGAATAATTACCTTGCATTTTTACTCATAAACTGAGATTTATCGACAACCGACAGAGATCCTAAATTTTAACTGACAACCGACAAAGTGATCGAATTTTAACTGAAAACCGACTCGCCGACCACCCATCCCCCCCCCCTCCTCACCCCATCCCATTCAGACCCTCTTGCCTCTTGTTAGGTTCCCAGTGATATTACTAATGCCAGCTAGCATGGAATGGAGGCTAATGCGGGCAAAACTTTTAAAATGCAAATTAATTTGCCCACATAAGCCTCTATTTCATGCTTGATTCAGTCCAGCCGTTAGAATACGAAACTGGCCTATTTGCAAACCACGGAACAAAGGAAGTCATTGTTTCAACAGCCAATTAGGTTCTGGTTGGCATATTAATAACAATGGTGACGTCACACGAAACATCGCTATAGCTGATCTGCATCTTTCTAGCGCCGTTTGATCCGGCTCAAGAGGTTGCGAAATATTCTTTGACGTTTCGGACTTTGAAATGGCCAGCCAGATTAGTTGCAACTTGTAGTGGTAATCGTTTGAAAGCGTTTTCAAGGGTTAGTAGTAATGCCAAGACCAGTCATGATTCTAATGTTGTCTGTCTTAAAGTCTTACTCAAACTAGTATGCATATTTTTTTAGATAAACAGGGTTATTGAAGCATAGTTCTTCGGATGTTTTTAACGTCTAATGAAGCGATTAGGATTAGGATGCTTGACGAAGAAAGCCCTTTTAGTTTGATAGTCTTTTTGGTTTGATAATTGACAAAATATTCTTGACAATGCCTGTTCTTTGATGTTAAAAGTTCTTGGATTGTGCGTTGTTGACTTTACTGACTTTTGCATAAATATTTTGCATAAAAATTTTGCAGAGTAGCAACAGCTGATCTTTGCCTTGTGTCTTTACTTTACTTTATATATATATATATATATATATATATATATATATATATATATATATATATATATATATATATATATATATATTTTTTTTTTTTTTTTAACTGAATAAATGTGTGAAAGAAAATTTGCCCTGAGCGGGATTTGAACCCACGTCCCCCCATTACTAGTCGGGTGTGATCACCACTACACCACCAGGACAACCATACTGGCAACACAGCCATCGACGATGTGATTTACGTGGTTTAAGGCGTGGGCCTCCCGGGAAATTTTCTTTCGAGGCGACAAAGTAGGGGAGCCTATAACTTCACTTGAAACCCAACCAAGGATCAACTTAATGATGCACGACCGTAGTCAACTTAGCGGATGACAAGGAAGGATCCTAGAAGGATACAGGCTAATTTTAATTTTTTTTTTTTTTTTTTTTTTTTTTTTTTTTTAGAGAGAGTGTAGGAGAGAAACCCTGACAATGCACACCCACACATTGAGCATTGAGCATTGAGCATTGAGCATTTTTAGCTGATGATCAATTTATCACGTCATTTCATTATATATATACATATATATATGACTGCCAGTGAAAAAACTGAAGACTTCATCTGCTATAAAAGTGCTCGATGGTTAAACCAGAGCTGTGGATAAAGATGAATTTCTGGAGTCGGACTAGTTCAAAAACATTTAATTGCTACTCGGAGTTTCATGCTTCTAATGAAGCAATCATCAGGCAACTGACAACAATAACGGTTACATGTAGCCGTTATTGTTGTCAGTTGCCTGATGATTGCTTCATTAGAAGCATGAAACTCCGAGTAGCAATTAAATGTTTTTGAACTAGTCCGACTCCAGAAATTCATCTTTATCCACAGCTCTGGTTTAACCATCGAGCACTTTTATAGCAGATGAAGTCTTCAGTTTTTTCACTGGCAGTCATATATATATGTATATATATAATGAAATGACGTGATAAATTGATCATCAGCTAAAAATGCTCAATGGGTTTACCAGAGCTTTGAATAGATACGTAGACTTGAACTAGGTCAAAAACATTTATTTGCTACTCCGAGTTTCATGCTTCTCACGAAGCAATCATCAGGCAACTGCCAAAAAGAAGGAATACATGGTGTTTTACAGTGATTTTGAAAATAACGGTAGCAATTCACTATAGGCTGGGGTGCATAGCAACGGTTAAACAATACAAACTGTTTCCAGTGAGCTGCTAAAAATAAGCTTTAAATAATTACGCGGAATTTCTTTGCATGTCTGCAACTTGTTACAAGCTCATTTCTGTTGTTAAGGGTCGCCAAATCTGGTCTACAAATTATATAGTATTTCTCCCACAGGCATAAATTACACTTCTTCGTTACATTTGAATAGGATCTCGCATGCCTAACAATCCGCCATTTAATGCGATAGTCGACTTTCAAACCCCATACATATTTACTAAGTTCAGTGGAATTTCTGTAGCGTTCATTTCTAAAGGAACATGTGTGGTTTCTATAACGTAATTGAATGATGTGTCGCAAAGACCGATGTAAG
>NC_090881.1:5106917-5109417 GCF_036669935.1 Montipora foliosa
GTGTCGCGCGCAAATACGCAACGACCAAACATTAAAATCAAAGGCTGACACGCAGCCAGTGCCGTGCGCAAATACGCAACGACCAAACATTAAAATCAAAGGCTGACACGCAGCCAGTGCCGTGCGCAAATACGCAACGACCAAACATTAAAATCAAAGGCTGACACGCAGCCAGTGCCGTGCGCAAATACGCAACGACCAAACATTAAAATCAAAGGCTGACACGCAGCCAGTGCCGTGCGCAAATACGCAACGACCAAACATTAAAATCAAAGGCTGACCCGCAGCCAGTGCCGTGCGCAAATAAACCGCAACGACTAGAATAAAACGACAAAGGCTGACACAAACAGAATTAGGCTTGGTCCACAAATTAACATTACTGCATAACATTTGAGCGAAAGGAATAGTAGCAACAAAGAATTACTGGATGCCATCGCTAGTAAAAACTCGAAGAGATTTAAGTACCGCTCCCCGGAGACTGCGGTATAACTTAAATTGCCCCCTACTATTTAAGTGAATGCCATCCGCAGAAAAGAAACTATTGCATGCCCTCCAAAAACCCCTATGGCCCCAGTATATGGCATAAGGGATAGGCTCCAAGACCACCCGGAGATATCGTGTTAAAATATCGACTCTTTGGTTGAAAGCCACAGGTGCACGTCGACGGATAGTCTGGCATACGCATACACCCCTTACGCCGTACGAATCATGCAGCAAGTGCACAAAATCCTCCAAGGCAGAGCCCACTTGCAAAGGAGGACAAGATGTTAAATCATTAGTGCCTAGTTGCACAATAACTATATCTGGGCGAAACGAGTGAAGGATGTGTAGATCGAACTTGACCGTTTTAGCGATTGTGCGCCCCCCAATTCCATGCCAGCTAATGAGGGCGGACGCCGACAAATGGAACGTTAAATCCAAATGCCCAGAGTCACTTTCAATGAAATCATGTAAGCGACGAATAAACGAATGGCCTAGCATTAAAACGCGAGGTGTACCCATATTAGACTACCCGTCGGAAGAGCTCCGGAATTAAGGGAAAAGAAATCAAAGTGAATGAACTCTAGAAATAATGCAAGACAAAATAACAAAGGAACTAAAGGGAACTTGCCTGAAAGAACAATACAACTGAACGCTAAAAGGCAGAGAAGTTCTTCTTGCGATGATGGCAATAGTAGAAAGGGGCCGCGTGTACGAGATAGCCGACCTTTTGTACTTAACTTTAACACGCGCCCATTTTTCATTGGACAGGAGACCTCCATAGTTGCCAGATTAGAGCACAACCCGCAAACTGATAAGACAACCAGCGGAAATGCCTCGCGATAAAATAACATTATGCTTTCGATCAACGGCATAATGTTTGTTTTTTCAAAATCACTGTAAAACACCATGTATTCCTTCTTTTTGGCAGTTGCCTGATGATTGCTTCGTGAGAAGCATGAAACTCGGAGTAGCAAATAAATGTTTTTGACCTAGTTCAAGTCTACGTATCTATTCAAAGCTCTGGTAAACCCATTGAGCACTTTTAGCTGATGATCAATTTATCACGTCATTTCATTATATATATATATATATATATATATATATATATATATATATATATATTCTAGTATCTAACCTTATATATTCTAGTATCTAACCTTGAGAACAAGCACTGCAGTCAAAGTAACTTTTTCCAGGAGCCTTATTTTTGTGAACAAACGTGCCATTTGGACACCTCTTGCAACTGTCGCTGACAAAAGCTGGAGTGTCTGAGTAGTAACCACCTGAGGAGCATATAGATAATACCATGGTACTCTTTCTTGAAGAATGAAAAGTGCAACGAGACAGCAAAGCATCATAAGTACATACTGCTACTTCTACTAAAATTGATAATAATAATAATAATAATAATAATAAAATTAGTAGTAATGATGATAACGATAACGATAACGATAATCATAATGATAACAGAACAAAGAGTAACAGACAAATGCGAACCTGAGAACACAGACCAACTCAAAAAGAGAAAACAGAAAGAAAGGGAATGAAAGACATGACAAGTGGTCACAAATGGTAATGCGCGGCCAGTTTGTCAGACAGACACAAAATCAAAAGGGTTACTTGAAAATATAGACAGAAAGTTTCATTACTGTAGCGCAGGATCAAGCTTTTAAGAGAAAATTGATTAAAACAAAAATTGTCAAATCACAAAACAAAACAGAATGTACAAGACGGAGGATGAAAGTGCAATGCACATCATTTCTGGATGCAATTAACTAGCTCAGAGAGAGAACAGAATGAGACCGGTTAACATGGGGAAAGCTATTCTCTGTGACCTCTAGATCTGTAGCTACAAGAGAACAAAAGGATTTGAACACTCAAAAAGGTGGTAAGAACACAACCCAGAAATTTATTTAGAAAATGACAATTGGAAGATCTTGTAGGATTTTACGATACCGTGAGACGGATGTGATAAAAGCGAGAAGACCAGACCTACTGGTGCTTGACAAGGGACAAA
>NC_090881.1:5119417-5131917 GCF_036669935.1 Montipora foliosa
GGTACTGTAACGAAGTGCCTGTGGCAGACGGAGCCGCTTGATTTTCACCACCGGGAATCATGAATTATTCATAAAGCACTTGTGCGGGATATTCAAATCACTACTTCTGGAAAATTTTGTTTAAAAGATTAAAGCACCAAAAATGGGTCGTTTAATCGTTGATTCAGGTCCCGTGAAAAACGATCAACATAAAGTCCATAGAAACGGTCGATAAATTAGGCATGAATTTAAATTACAACAGTTCAAGCTTGTCAACAGGTAATTACTCAAATGTCTTTGCATTAGTACTTACATAACAGGTGTGAAATTTTTGCCGTTAATAAACGATCCTATGTCAAATGTTCTTAGCCTTGTCCGTATCATGAATCTGCAAAAGATATAACTACTTCGTAAGAGAAATTCTGTCCGAGTTTCTGATTTTGAATTACCAAAAAAAAACCTTTATCGTGATATCCATCGTATTGTCGCACAACTGAGCTCACGAATTTGATTCCATTTAAGCGGTTATAACATAATTATCTTCAAAGTTGTGAAAAGTCGCTCATTTCTCAGTTAATCTAAAGAAGATCTATTTACTTATTTATTTGGACTGTTTTTACACACAGGTGAAAGGTGAAAAAACAACAGGACTCCGCCTCCCCACGTCGTATTCTCAGTTTAATTGGGCAAACCACCCTTCTGAGAATTCAGTGTCCTATTTTTTTCGTTTACTGTGTTGGTTCTTTAACTTCCCAGAACAGGCGTTGTGAGGAATGGCCTATGGTTTACAGTCTTTAAAAGGCAAATAACGTGAAAATTGTTATTTTCCTATTTGAAAGTCCAATTAGAAATTAACTTTAGCGAAAGAATTCAGTTTCGATTCAAAACGATTTTTAAAATCCTACTTTCATTTGATACACCCCTTCAGCTGGTCAGAATTTCACAGGATCGCCGTGACGTAGATTAAGAAATGTTGTTGGCGTGACGTGAGGGCCGGTTGCACTAGGCAGAATTTTTGTTTACTTTGCAAAAAAAAAAACCTGTCATCGAGTGTTGTAGATGAGTGCGACCGGCGTGTTTCCCCTTGACAAAATTTTGTCCGACCTTACCAAACTTCAGAGAAGCCGCGACAAAAATCGGCGAGCCTCTTGGGCTCGCTGATTTTTTGTCAGGCGATTTTATCGCACGTTTTGGTTTGTTTAGTGTCACAAAATCCATGAGCACCTTCCATACTCCATTAACGCGCAAACAGGTATCATGTTAATTCGAAAGCGCGCCAAACTGAAAATTACTTCAGTGCAACAAGCATGGACAGGGAAAATTTCGCTCGCTTACCGTATCAAAATAAAAGATTTTCAGAGGTTTTAAGGAGCAGCTGGCGTTGGGCCGTACACGTCATTACTGACATATGAACAGGAACAGAGAGGGAGTTCATTTAACTATTATGGCTCCCAAATTTTTTCAAGCCAGATCATAAACGAAGAACCAAGTTCAAGGTCTATTTCCCCCGAACCTACTTCTTCTAGTGCCGATGCCTCTGCAGCTGCTGTACAGAAGAAGAAACAGTATGAGACATTGACTAAAGAAGAGGAGAAATACTTAGTCAATTTGTGGGTGGAATACTACGATCGTCTGGAAAGTAAAGACTCGAGAAAGTACTGGGACATTATCACCCGAGAACTTAACGAAAAGCTTGGGAAGAATCGATCTGTTGACAAGTGTAAACGGAAAATAAAGTACCTGGTGGAGCAATTTAAAGAAAAGAAAGACTGGAATAGAAAGCAGTCCCGTGGATCCCTGTGGAAATCACCCTTTTACGATGAGCTGGATGCAGTGTTAGGAAACCGGGATGCTGTGACGTTCTTTGCTGGACTCCCCACCCCCCCCATCCGCCTCGAAACAAAGAAATTCGAAAGCAAACGATGATGGAAATGTTGCAGTTGCAAGCAAGCAGCTGAGAAGGCAGCGTAAGAAAAGGCGAGTTCCAACAGCAGAACAGCAAGGGCAAGAGTTCGACGAAGAAAGCCAAGTACAAGCCAAGATCCTTAAGTCGGTCACCGAACAAGGTGCGCGAATGACAGAAGCGATCGAGAAGATGCAAGATTTGCACAAGCAACAAAAAAAGAGAAACAAAGCGAGGGCTTTGCTCATGGATACATTGCAAAGGGTCGGAAAGAGTGAATTGAGGGGAAAGTCTTAAGGTTTATAGTCGCTATATCCTATGACTAGGGAGTGATTTGCTGTGAGCCTTATGAACACGTGACAGGTCGCTACCTCGCCACATTCGTTGATGAACACTTTGATCGATTGTTTGAGTTGGCTGGAAAAGGTGTCAGTCGCCTCTGGATGCAGGATGGAGATCCTTGTCAAAATTCTGCATTAGCAAAAGCGGCAATCGAGCGTGTAAATAGCACCGTGATCAAACTGCCACCACGAAGCGCAGACTTACATCTTATTGAAAACGTTTTTGTTATTGTTAATAGGCACCTTCGGAAACAAGCAGGGGATCGCAAAATAAGACGTGAAACGTTTGAAGAGTTTAAAGCTCGTGTAATAGATACGTTTTTCACCCTGCCGGTAGTAACTGTAAATAGGTTGATAGACTCTATACAAAAAAGAATGACCAGTGTCATCAGAAAGAGGGGTGGCCGTATCAAGTATTAGTTAATACTCATTTTAAAGCTCTATAGCGGACAACTGTAATGCTTTGTTTGTGTGAGCTTGTGTAAGGACACTGTTACACCGGTAGGAAATGTAAAAAAGGTTGTTGCTTTGTCATTTCCCGCGTTAAATAACGTTGCAACTACTAATTTCAACGATATATCTGTACTTTTTACTCAACAATCAATTGTCTCTTTGTTATACTTTCTGTAATGTATTTAAAGCATAGCTCTTCAAAAAAAAGTTGATATTTAACGGTATTTTTTCTTAGATAAAGGACTGGAATCCATTCACGTGTAGAAATTGCTTCTGTAAACAATCAACATCACTATTGTGATCACGGTACACCATGATCGTTTCTTGCAAAAGTACTTTAAATCGGTCTTCTCTGCCTGATTTTGTACTTGAAAATAAGCACTACAACACAACTTAACTATAGCGAGATTTTCAAGCAATTAGCAGTTTTTTGTCCTCAAAATTTCTACGGCACACCGTGGTGATCCGTTGTCGGTAAATTAATTACAGTCTACTAAAATTATTTAGCGATGAACGGATCACCGTGGTGTACCGTTGCAAATAAGCCTAAGGAAGGCGCTGTTGTGATTTCTATTATTTCTGGTTACACATAGTAACTACTACATAGTTACTAGTTTTTACCAAACACAACGTTAAAATGAAGGAAAAGGATGGTGATCCGTGCTCGGTACACACTCACATGTAACCATAATTTAATTGACAAGGAGCAGAGTTTAGGCCTGGGGATAGAAAAGTCCAGCAAAACAGCGTGGACAAGGTGGAACTTGCAGTTGTTCTGCCTCGCTAATCCGGCTGTGAGCTGAATGCAAACACTCGCCAACGAGCACGCATCATTTCAGTCTCTCTTTCATCCAGCACACCGGCGCGGACAAAGGAAATTTCCTCCTTAGCGATACAGAAGATGAGCGTATCCCCTTTCAAGGAAAAATCACATCTGTAATGGGTCTTGGGTGCTGACAGGTGAACCTCATGGCCTTCCAATAGCAATAGCAAATCATGCCATGGGATGATGTTGGCGGATCATCTGAAAACATTTAGAAATAAAACTTCCGCCTCTTGTGCACCTACCCATGCGAAGGTTCTACTTGCCGGGTTGCAAAATGTGTTGTAAATGCTTGTAAGAGAATTTCAAAGAAACGTTTTTCCACAATTAGGTGGGCCTTTTAAATACAAGTTGCGGTATTTTCCTCTTCCCTTGTCAAGAAGATTTCTGATAGCCTCTGAAAATTCGTCCTCGGCTATGTTATTTCGCTCCAAAATATTTCGCGCCATTTGCAACCAACGACGGTCACAACGTACGACCCATTCCTTTCCGAGCTGACTGTACAAAATCTCCGCTCTACAACTTGACTTCGAACCTTTTCAGACACTCCTTTACAGCTACCGATCTACTTTTTTAATAGCAGTTTTCTTTTCTGATAGACGCATCATCTCTCAAAATATCACTGACTAATGTTGACTTTAGTTAATTACTTCTGCCAACACACAGATAACAACAGTATTAACACACAAAAACCAGTCTGCTTCAATTGCTGTCGATTTTCCAACATTCATAGCAACACCGACGTTTTCAAATGATCCTCCATGTGCTAAGCAATAAATTCCGATTGCAAGAACTTTCTCTAGTGTGATACAGTTTCTAAATCTTGTATCTTCCCTTTGAAGAAAAGGACGTAAGATTGTCAAGAGGCGATCGAATGTATTTCGTTTCATTCTCAGTTGACGAAAAAAAAAGTTTTCTGGTATAATTCTGCGGCTGAAGTGAATCTCGAACCATGCTTCAACTGGTCGGGGCAGCGCCCAGTATGGACGAAATCGACGGCGACGTCGTAATGCATTCCTATGATTCATCTGTACCATCAACAAGACCTCCATTGTAAGAAGATGAATTCTCCGGTAGCAAAGCAACGTTAGAATTTGCAGCTGTTGTTGAGCGATATTCAGTTGTATTGCAAGCAAAACTGCAAGCATCAGAAACATGTTTCTTGGGAGAACCATCTTTGCGTATTTTGAAAACTGATATGGTGCTCTTATGTTTTCACCTCGGATCTTTAATTTAACGCGCGTCGCTGAAATGGATATTTGAAAAGGGCAAACAATTTGATTGATTTTTTCGGCATAAAAGATAAGATTGTCACTTCCCAGTGCGACCGCGTTTAACAAAAGTTTTGGAACAAATTTTTGTTAAACCAAATTTTTTCCTGAAATTCGGCCGAGCTTAAAAAAATTTTGTCGCCTGGTGCGATCGGCCCCGTGGGTCCTATGTTTTCTAGGTGATCAACGTTAAGGAATTTCTCTGTGATAGTTTTCAATATTTTTCAATAATAATAATAAAAAATCTATTATGTCTATGTGTATCATCGAGGAAGGTGCCTCTGAATCACGAAACGAATACAGCAGCGAAACTGAGGATTTTCAAATAGGTCTTAAATCCTGAAAAGACTTGAGCGAGTTGAATGCCAATTTTTGAAATGGCCACCAGTTTGAAAGCTTAAAAAAGAACGTAGAAAAAATCGCCTGTCGTTCGAATGGAAAGATTGTTTCGCAAAGTTCATTTTTAATATGGACTTTCAAATAGGAAAATAAAATTTTTCACATTGTTGGCATTTTAACCGTGAATACTAAAGTAGTAGTAACTATGATTGCAGCACTTTTTAAACAGTGTTGATCCGACTGGGCGTGGAACCTCGGCATGGCCTACAACCTGAGTAACTATATAAAACCAAGAGCCATTATGGCTCTTGATAAAACAGATGATTATGTCATTTTGTATGACTTACATTATTAGTTTGTGCTTTTGGATAGTGAACACCCGGTCTCCACCTGTGTTGATGGGGTTGTCAGAAAGCATTCTGTTGGAGAATAAAAAAATATCAAGCAAAGGTAGAACATAATTTAACCTTTCTCTATTTCACGCACGAGAGGCAAGGCATAATCTAACGAATATTGTTTTCGGTGAGAGAGGCAATTAAAGGGAAAGGAAATACATTATTGTAGAGCGGAAAGAGATATTACAGTTAGTTTTCAGCAAGCAATTCACGCAAGGCTGTTACCTCGGATAGCTAAAACGGTGTGGCATGGTCAAACCATGGTAACCGTGATTTAAAATATGTTTCACTGGTCTTACCGCGCACCGGTGGCTCAGTTGGTTGAGCAACGGGCTGTCACGCGGGAGGTCGTGAGTTCAACTCCGGCCGGACCAACACTCAGGGTCTTTAAATAACTGAGGAGAAAATGCTGCCTTTGTAAATACATCTGCAAATGGTTAGACTCCCTAGTCTTCTCGGATAAGGACGATAAGCCGGAGGTCCCGTCTCACAACCCTTGTTCATTAACTCTGTGGGACGTTAAAGATCCCACACACTATTCGAAAAGAGTAGGGGACAATCTTCCCGGTGTTGTGGTCTGACCTTTCCAGCATGTGGTCGGCTTGGCAGGATTAGCTTGAAGGGCTTCTGTGTGAATGAGACCACAATTGTGTTTAACAGCCAGAAGTCAGGCTACTTAGCCAAGTGCTGGAGCCTCAATCAAGAGCCTCAAGAGTACTTACAAATATTGAAGATTCTCAAGTTTGGCAAAAATTCCATTCGTCAAAAAAGTAATGTTGTTATTCTGTAGGAATCTGAGGCAAAACAGAGTAAGATTAGGTCAATAGGTTTTCATGAGTAAAGTAGTTAACCTTATGGTAAATAGTTACTCTTTCCATCTCTTGGTGTAAATAACAGCGAGCGTATTGAGTTCATAGCAGTGCAGTTTTGAAATATTTTCGGCTGGAGCCATTATTGGATAAATTTATTTAAACATAAATAAATTGAATCAATTATTTTAAAAAATGCAACACACTTTTGATATTGGGATATATATTGCAGTTAGTTTTCGGCAAGCAGTTCACCCAAGGCTGTCACAGTTACCTCGGATAGCTAAAATGGTGTGGCATGGTCAAACCATGATAACTGTGATTTAAAATATGTTTCACTGGTCTTACTTACAAATATTTAAGATTCTCAAGTTTGGCAAAAATTCCATTCGTCAAAAAAGCAATGTTGTTATTCTGTAGGAATCTGAGGCAAAACAGAGTAAGATTATGTCAATAGGTTTTCATGAGTAAAGTAGTTAACCTTATGGTAAATAGTTACTCTTTCCACCTCTTGGTGTAAATAACAGTGAGCGTATTGAGTTCATAGCAGTGCATTTTTGAAATATTTCAGGCTGGAGCCATTATTGGATAAATTGATTTAAACATAAATAAATTGAATCAATTATTTTAAAAAATGCAACCACACTTTTGATATAGGGATATTGCAGTTAGTTTTCGGCAAGCAGTTCACCTAAGGCTGTTACCTCTGATAGCTTAAACGGTGTGGCATGGTCAAACCATGATAACTGTGATTTAAAATATGTTTCACTGGTCTTACTTACAAATATAGAAGATTCTCAAGGTTGGCAAAAATTCCATTCGTCAAAAAAGCGATGTTGTTATTCTGTAGTAATCTGAGGCAAAACAGAGTAAGATTATGTCAATAGGTTTCCATGAGTAAAGTAGTTAACCTCATGGTAAATAGTTACTCTTTCCACCTCTTGGTGTAAATAACAGCGAGTGTATTGAGTTCATAGCAGCGCAGTTTTGAAATATTTCCGGCTTGAGCCATCAATGGATAAATTTATTTAAAAATAAATAAATTAAATCAATTATTTTAAAAATTTGATATGGGGATATTGCAGTTAGTCTTCGGCAAGCAGTTCACCCAAGGCTGTTACCTCGGATAGCTAAAACGGTGTGGCGTGGTCAAATCATGGTAACCGTGATTTAAAAGATGTTTCACTGGTCTTACTTACAAATATTGAAGATTCTCAAGTTTGGCAAAAGTTCCATTTGTCAAAAAAGCAATGTTGTTATTCTGTAGGAATCTGAGGCAAAACAGAGCAAGACTATGTCAATAGGTTTTCATGAGTAAAGTAGTTAACCTTATGGTAAATAGTTACTCTTTCCACCTCTTGGTGTAAATAACAGCGAGCGTATTCAGTTCATAGCAGTGCAGTTTTGAAATATTTCCGGCTTGAGCCATCAATGGATAAATTTATTTAAAAATAAACAAATAGAATCAATTATTTTAAAAAAACGCAACCACACTTTTGAATAAAAGGAATATGTTTCGATGTTTCAAACATCACCAGCCATAGCCAGTATAACAGTTATTTTTTTTACAAGATGATCAGTATAATACATGGATTTAGCCAAGCCTAAAAGCAGAGCTCCCGTCCCTAACCCCAGAAAGCAAATTATACAGGTTTTTTTTATAAAAACGTCTAATTTTGAAGCTGAAGCTGATCGCTTTTATATAATTTGGCGTTGTGATGCTGAAAACGTTCTTAAAGATGTTCTTAATTTTGCATGGTATAGTTTTTTCAATAACTGAAACCTTGCGCACGTGACTAGGAAACCTGTCATGGTTGATCCGAAAACACTGACCCCCGGTCCCCGGTCCATGGACCCCTCTACGGACTGGGTGCACGGACTGCCTCACGGACCGGTCCACGGACTACACTTACGGACCCCTATACGGACCACCTTGAAACAACATAGAAATGAAAATAAATAAAAACTAAAGTTTTGACTTACTGGTTGTCTGGATAGCCCACTCGTGTCTGCGAAATCTCAACCGTTACGCTCCGCAAATTTAACAGACTAAGGCTCAGGTTCGGGCGTAAAGTCTATTAATCACATATTGCCCCTTCCTTCGCTGTGGAGCCGAATGCTTCGAAAAAGATTGATAATAAGTAAGTTCTATTCTGTATTTTCTTTCCTTTCCTCCGCCATTTTGTTCGGATCATTTTCCCGCGGGTTTGTGAACTCGCCCCAGGCTTCACGATCTCTCCGTCCCGAACAAAATGGCCGAAGGAACTTAGAATAAGATATTACCAGTCTTCTTCGAAGCACTCCGGTCAACAGGGAAGGAAAAGGCAACACCTGAGGTATGAGGCGCCGTACTAGTCAATATTGTTTACTTATTTCTATGGTCTCCTAGACTTTTTATGTGATCAAGTTAACTTTTTATGTGGTCTCTTTGAGTTTATGCGGTCAACCTGACTTTTTGTATGGTCAACTTGTGACTTTTTATCTGGTCAAGATGACTTTTTATATAGTCGAACTTTGAGTTTTTATGCAGTCAACCTAACTTTTTATATGGTCAACCTGATTTTTTTATATGGTCAACTGTTGACTTTATATTTGGTCAACCTAATTTTATATATGGTTAACTGTTGACTTTTTATTTGGTCAACCTGTGACTTTTTATATATGGTCAACTGGATGGACTTTTTATTTGGTCAACTAATGCACTGCGCGCGAGGCTCGCAACAAATATGGTTGACAGTAACGAAAGCGTGGACCAAATCACGTCCACCTGTGCTATAGCGACTCAGGCGCTTGAAGCAATTGGCAACCTCCAACGCAGAGACATCCGAAATTTAGCATCGTCAACTGCTACTGGTAGTGTTTCGAGCAGTTGTAACCCGTCAACAAGCGGAGGTTCTGCGATTGCAGCCGAGCTTGGAAGAAGATTTCCAACATTTATCGCATGTGGGGGGAGAACAAATAGCCGAAAACGTAGTTCCAGTGCCTCGAAACACGAGACATCATCTCGATCGCAGTCATCAAAATTTGGGCGACCTCTGAAGTCTATCGTGCACAGAGACTTAGTGATAATACCTAATCCAAGTACGAACCAAGTACCAAGTCACGCAAACAAAGTCAAATTAGAGGAGAGAGCACAGGTACCCCAAGCTCGATATATGAGCAGCTCTTTATATGATGACCTTTGCATTGTTGTTGTTGTTTTTGTTTTTTAAATTAACAGTTAAGGATAAAAGAGATCTTGTTCAATAAAATCAATGTTTGATGTTTTCAGTTGATGCCGTTGGTGTCTTAGATGTCTTCGTAGTAGCATACAGTCAAAGAAATCAGAAATGTCGTCAATCTTAAGCTTCAATGTTTTTAGTACCTTACGATGACTCGCAAAATAAAGATTATTTTTCAAATCATAGAAACCAATATGTTTAAACAATGCAGATAAGTGCTTTCTCCACTTCTGTCTTCGTCTTGCAAAGTATTGCATCGACTTTCCAAATCTGCCATCTGTTGAGAGGAAATGTGAGCACTGATCCTTGGAACTACCACCTGGTAGTCTTCCTCCTCCGCAGGGAATGGTCCTGATCGATCAAATCCATATTCATGTGCGCTATCGATATCAAATACACTCGCCACTCCAGCATAACTAGACTGTTCATTCTCAAGCATACCAGATGTATATAACTGTAGCGGAGAACGGTTTCCTTCAGAGGATAAGGGATGGCTTTACCATTGGTTTTTGAACTCTTCTAAGCACTTGTTAATTCTGGGGATGTATGTGTAATGTAATGCAAATAAATGCAGTTCATTAAGAGGATCAAGAATCCCTCTGTCCTCCAAGTGGGCAAATTTTCTTGCAAAGAAACAAAGTACGCCAGAATAGACATGTCTGTGTGCTCTCTCGACGCGGCAGTTGTGTAGTAACTGCCGGTTATGATGCTTCCTCTACCAACACCTCTCTGTTCTAACATGAATTGTGCCACTTTAAAATTTTAAATACCGTTAACTCCCTTGACAAACTGCTCCAATACTGTGTCAGCTGTATTGTCATAACAGCAGTGCGCGTAAATTATAAGGCGGGAATACCCATCAACGCATAGATGGGTTATGAGTCGCAATCTGATAAGTTTGTGATTGCTGTCAATGTGCCACAAAGCATTTGGAGCTGGAACACTGTACTTTCTTCTGTAAATTGCTGGTCGCCACCTAAAAGCTGTGCCAGTGGGATCAAGGGTTTGGAGACAATTCCTCACTCGCCATCTTTGGATATTTAATCCTCTACTCCTGAGAACACCCAACAGTCTTGCCTGTCCATAATTGGGAGTTAAGGTTTGGATTTCTTGTACTACTTTTTCTTAATCAGTATCTGAAATCTGAGTCCAGCTTAAGTCCTCGTCCGCAGTTATGTCATACATCATTCTTCTCCTCCTTAGAGTACTCTCACTCACTCCAAGTAAATCGGCAATTTTTTTCCACGGGAAATGCAGTTCTCTCAAAAAACGTATTTGTTCTTCCTCGATAACGTAACGTGGGCGTCCTGGACCATTGCACGTGGAAATGGTTGGGCTTCTATATGCAGTTTCCCTAGTTAAATCTGGAGCACCATGTCTATGTAGTTGTAGTACATCACCCAAGTTCCTTACATTAGTCAGAGTTACATTTAGGATTGGTAACACCTCAGCAAAATCACGATTGCTTTCAATCTCGGAAATCAGCAACTGAATGGTGTCTGCAGCTGCCATCAATCGACCAATAGCCTGATCAATGTCCTCTAATGACAAGCTTTGCGACCTATCCGCTTCTCCAAACGTTGTTATTGTAGAAAGCAGTAGCTTGAGATTGTCGAAGAATAAAAACAATCCATATTCATTTCTTTCTCTCGCTGTGTCTCGACTCATACTTGGTCAAAGATCACCGTACCGCTGTCACTAGTTGATTTCCCTGAAAGCCCCATCAGGCGTGCGATGCATTTTATAGTTGACCAAATAAAAAGTCCATCCAGTTGACCATATATAAAAAGTCACAGGTGACCAAATAAAAAGTCAACAGTTGACCATATAAAAACTTACATTGACCTTATAAAAATTCACAAGTTGACCATACAAAACGTCAGGTTGACCGCATAAAATTTCAAAGAGACCACATTAAAAGTTAACTTGATCACACAAAAAGGCTAAGAGACCATAGAAATAAGTAAACAATATTGACTAGTACGGCGCCCCATACCCTTGAGTCTGATTTCCGGAGCGTAACGGCTGAGATTTCAGCGGCAGGAGTGGTCTATCCAGACAACTGCTCGTATGTGGGTCTCTCCCACATACGAGCTGCCACAGTCCACCCCTTGGCACGTAACCCGATAAATAGGGCCACAAGTGTCTTCTTGTTTCTGTGGGTCTTTCGGAAACGACAACAGTTGTCTGAGGGTATTGTATGGTTTAAATATAGTGTCCACCCCATGTTGTTTCAATATGCGTCGTAACTCCGACCGAGCGGACTTTGAAATCGAGGTTCGCGGAGCATCTTAGACAAAGCAGCGCTTCGTCTGAAGTCTCACAGCACATACACAGGGACTACCCTGGACATGAGGTTGAAGTAGAGGTGTTAGACCATGAAGATCGTTAGATAGAGCGGGGCATCAAAGAGGCCATCTATATCCGGGTTCATAGGCCGGACTTGAACCGTGACACTGGAAGATACCTGCTCTCCCACATCTGGGACAATCTGTTGCGGTCACGTGTTGCTAAATCACGTGACCGTTAACAGTTTACCGGTTCACAATTCTTGTTTTTCATTTATACGTGAACAAGCCTCCGAGAAGGAGCCGAAAGCTCGTACGCTTCAACTTTCTATAAGTACTGTGTATACGTTTAACAGTATGTTTTCAGAAAGAAGTAAAATCGTTCTCTGGTAAAAAGTTTTGAAAAAACTATGAGCTTTCGACAGACTGAACTGCTGCCTTCAACGGATAAAAATGTGTGAAGCCTAAAAGCGACAGAAATGTAAATATAACGAAAAATTCGCATAAATTAAAGGATAAAAGCATGTAGTAGAAAGAATGTTAAAAATGCTAAGAAAATTAGTGTTTCTTTAAGAGAATGTGGTGTTGTCTTGGGAGCGGGCACGAATTATTGTCTGCCACAACAGTTTTTGCCGTGTGCCATGACTCCAATGTCTTTCTACTCCGGTTGTTCGCTTT
>NC_090881.1:5136917-5164417 GCF_036669935.1 Montipora foliosa
TTCGTTAAAAGCGGATATATTCACCTAACCAACAATATTATAGAAAACACAACTGACATAACGGTAAAAGATTAAAAGTGTAATGCTAAATTGACAAGATTAACTCGTTTGTTAAGTTCAGGTTTCAACCGCCTTCATCCTGAGTGGTTGAAACCCGAACGCAACAAGAGTCCTATGCCAGGACATTGATAATGTGATGAAAAGCTTTAGTTCTACCATATCCGCAGGAACGACTTTCACATTCAAGTTCCATTGTTTGACTAAGACTTTTCTCCTGAATCTTCTGTCGATTAAAGGTCTTGAACACGAAATAATACAGCGTTCTTCAGCAAATACCTAATCAGTAAGAGCTACTCAGGGTCACAGGAATGATTTAGTTCTGACGCCTCTGGCATAGCCTCTGGCATAGCTGTCATTGGCTGCAGAAAACTCATTAGATGTACCAACGCCAGCTTTCAGGATCACGTGTCGCATACATTTAACTCCATTGTTAATCTAATCTACATCTATCTCGCATGCATTTAAGTCCATGAATAGTGGACAATGTTGATATTTTTGATTGCATGTTTATTACTCCTTTCATTAGCTGGAGGGGAGATGTCACGTAATTCGTTTACGTAGTCTCTCATTAAACATGGCAGACACTGTTCGACTAAAAACAAAGAATGGCTGGAAACCTGCTACAGTTACCGAACATACTCACTCCCCTCAATCAGTGGTTGTGACCAGAAAAGGCACTTCCTACTGACGAGGCAGGAGAGACATCATCAAGACCCCTGGTAGCGACACAAGCACCATCCAGGAGTCCAACAAGTGACAGAGGGATCACAAAGTGGACAGAAAGTGACATCATGCGGTCTCCTGGTACTATCCGCACTAGATCTAATAGAACTGTACAAACACTCAGACTAAATGACTTTGTATATTATTAGTTGATTACGGGCTATTAATCAATTCGTACATTGCTAAGCCGAGTTGTTTTTATCAGCTGAAACATTAATTTTGCATGACTGTGACAGGTCTTGATCCATGAATAGTGGACAATGTTGATATTTTTGATTGCATGTTTATTACTCCTTTTATTAGCTGGAGGGGAGATGTCACGTAATTCGTTTACGTGGTCTTTCATTAAACATGGCAACCTTGACCTTGCATAGTCTTGGTAGCAGTTTTTCGAGAATAGAAATGTGATACTTGGGACGTTTGATGGCCTAATTCAGCTCTGGAGGATCAAGGCGAATCCTAATTTTGCCTGGCTTAGAAACTACTACTACCACTACTACTCCAACTAAGTTTCTTATCATGTGTTGGACGTTCCTCTTTTCTGATGCACGTTTCGATCTGCAAGTTTAGTTTTTGCCTCCTCTCGAAGGACTATGAGTATACGCCTACTAGCATTCTGAACGGGTACTGATGCCGGGTCGACTACAAAGCTTGTGCATACAGCCTATTCCCTCAAAGACGACCCTATAGTCCTGAAGGACTTGTTGTGAGGTATAATATTTCAGCTTGGGAGTGCATCTTCAGGAGTCCACGCCATTGGCAGGTTGTAGCAGACAACATTGGTTTGTTTAAACGGACAACTTCCTTAAACTTAAGCACCTCCATGCGACCACCGCAAGTGACTCAAAGATCTACTAGTCCCAGAAAATTCATGAGAGAGCTTCATACATAGGAAGTTATGCCCATATCCAATTGGCATTTGAGAGGTTTTCGTGCTTGCTTTCTTTGTTGAAGAAGTTTAGAATGGCAAACTAGCGGCCACCATTGGACTTAACAGTTGGAATGGCTTCAGGCTTCAGGATGGATCCTGCAGAGCTTTCACTGCTCTCCTCTAACCAAAGAATTGTAACGTCATACTTTTTCCCAAACTTACCGATGCAAAACGGTGACAGTTTTTGCAGTAAATGCGCTTCTTAGTTTAGGCTGTACAATCTTTTACTTTGTTGTGACGCTGCCGTTGAGAAAATTCTTATTTCGTAATTCCAGTGGTTTTGTGTCTTCTGTACTGCTAGACGGCTTCTTTGCATTCTTAGGCTCCCTTTTGACTACTTAGTTCTTTTGTGCTCGGCTGACCGTCGGCTTTAACTGACTTGGTAATTTCGTGTGAACGAGCGATGTCAATCACTACATCAATCCAAGTGAAGCTATGATCCTCGCAGTTATGAACGCAATTTTTACAATTGCGTAAAGAAGCCTGAAAATTTCAGGACTTCAACGGGTTTTGAACCGGTGCGACGCTCTAACCAACTGAGCTATGAAGCCACTGACGTTGGGAGCTGGTCATTTGTGGGTTCCAATGTTCCCGTGAGGAATGAATCAATGATGAAATGGTATATGAAATGGATCATATATGAACTGCGGATATGAAATCAAGTGAAGCTATGATCCTCTCAGTTATGAACGCGATTTTTACAGATAAGGACTTCAACGGAGTTTGACCCTTCACTGTAGTCGTCCACGCCTTCCGGTCTTGTGCAATGCTTCGATTCTCTTCTGGAATTGGTGGGTTTTCCTGGTTAATTACGATGGCAATGTACTGATAAAACATCAGCTTTGGGCGACCGGGCTTACGTTTGCTAAGTTTAGGGTGGGAAAAGGCGTGCCTGTTGACCAATTTGTTCTCTGCTTTCCTGAGAAAATGCCTTGATACAACAACGACAGCCTTACTTCCTAGGGCACGCCGTATTAGTAGTAATTAATTCACGAAAAGTTGTATCTATCCAGTCCCACCACGTATATATTCTGTGGACTGAGTTCCAGAGCTTCGGTGTTGCAGACTAAGAAGGCGAGTAGGGCGTAGGAGTATTTATATGAGCCCATCCAGACCCATTTTGGCAGGTAGTCATCAAATGATGTCGTCACTCAGAAGAACAAAAGAAGGGAGCGTGCATAAATTAAGGGCAAGTTGGTGCATGATGCACCGCAGCGTAACCCTAACCCTAACACGTGTAACGACACGGGCATCCCATAAATTAGGCTTAGGCTAATGAGATGCCAGCCACGTACGTACACGAGACGAGAAGGCGAGGGAACGTGCATAATTAGAGGCAAGTTTGAACACATAACCCTAGCTCCAAAACACGTGCAAGTTTCGGTGTAGGAAAACACATTAAGCGCGCACGAGCGTGTCACGATAAAATATTACTGTGTGCTTATCATTTTGGTGGTGTGTTTGAATAGGCTGGCTTGGAGAAAGAGCTCTGTCTGGCACAGCAACCAAACAATAAAGATCAAGTGAGTAGCGCAATCAAGTCACAATATGGGGACAAGAAACCAATCACAAACAGCCAAAATGACCTCATCGAAAACCAATGAAAACATAACAAAATAAACGTTTTTAGCGTACAAACGTTCGGAATATTCCAAACCAAATGAGTTCTGTCTTTTTTTGCAATGTTTAAAGCCGACCAGGCTTCCATTAATGTAATGGTAGCGCTATTGTTTTCCATCCAAAGCGATAATCTTTCTTTACACAAGTTTACCATTTTATTTTCATAATGCTCGATTCGTTTATCAATCAAGCATAGCATACGCCAATAAACTTTTGTTAGAAAAAGCTTGAAGAAAGGGAGCAGCGATGGTTCTAAAATTTCGCTATGGACCATTCTAAAGATTGTTTTCAAACAAGACGGGAGTTTAAATCCAGTTCAAGCATCTCTTAATTTGGACTTTTAGAATCACTTGAGACAGTTGTATTGTGAAACGGGAATACTAAGTTGGTTTCATATCCTATTTCAAAATGCCTTTCACAACATTGATGCAGTGAGCAAACAACAATATACATTTGAAACGCTTATTAAAAGACACTCTAATGACAAGTTGATGTAAACTCTTGGTCTTCCTCCATCAAAGCTTTAATAATTTAAAATGCGTTACTTGACTATGTTCATTACAAGTTGATAGTATGCCTGCTTCGAAGGAAAGGGCTGCTCATAAAAATTTGTTTTATTTGCGAGAATTTGTTTAAAAAGCAGACACATCGTGACCTCATACCAAAAACAGTTCTTTTGAAAGCGCACCATACATGTATGTACAACAAACATTAAACATTTAATGGTCAAGGAATATTATGCATGCACTATTTCAATGCGTTAGAGCATAGTTAATAGAAGGGACTGGTTTTGAAGCTCGGCAAACATCAAAGGAGCAAACAAAGATGTCAAGATTTAGTTTGGGAAGTCCACCACGACCGTGCACAATCTTTTGTTTTCCGCTCATACACTATGCAGGAAGTACGTAACCAACACGTTTCTATTGGTTAGTTCCCCAGTACAGAGTAAACAACTATTGTGTTTTGTGCATGGTCAAGGCCAATAAAGAGAACAAAAACCTACAACAAAGAAATTTGTCGGGTTTCATAACCATTCCCCTCTGTTAACTATGGTTAGAGCGAAAATAAATAACACGCGTAAATGAGAGAAGTTCGCTGCATCATTATCATTCAGTAAGGTTCCCATTTTGTATTACTCCTCAATCAGGCAACCATAGGAGTTCTTGGACCTTTTTATAACCCGCTTCTCAGTGGAATCTGGTGACGTTTCGAAGATCCAGGGATCTGTGTCCTTAGGAGAAGGTGGTGTTTCTATCATGACGGGAATTTTGGACGGACCAACGGGTGTAACAGGCCGTTTCCTGTTGTACCTCCGATGTCGTTGGAGAATGGTTTTCCCAAACCTTGAATACCTTGAATAGTTGATTCAATAAGGCCACTTTATGATTCTCGGGCAAAGTAGAATCCGTGATATGTTTCATGTCTTGATCCAAGCGCGTCAAGGTCGTGAGTTGCGGAGGTGAGGTTAAGCGATGTTATGTCTCAAGGCTTTACAATAAATGCTCTGGAAACAAAATCATCTTTTGTACGTGTTTCATTTAACATTTTACCTAATAAATTCAAAGCGACCTGTGCAATCAAAGAGGCGAGAGTGGGCAGGAATTGTCCTTGTTGATTGAGAAATTATTTCTTCTTCTTCAATCTAGGTGTTTTGCGAGTAAAATAAAGTAGTTTCGACTTGTGTGGTTTCAAGCATTTAAATGATGAACTTGAAACCAAAATATTCCCTTTAAGTAGATTAAGAGCGAATCCAGAATGCGTTTTTCATCGCTACAGTTTCTCATGAGATCATTTAACACGACCAGACCAGGACGATAATGGGGTGACCGTAGCAATACACCATGTTGCGAATGGGGCGTTCAAATAAACAATCTGCGTGTTGAAGTATCTGGCACGTAAATGTTCTTTTTCCACATTGGCTGGGGCCAGAATTGATAATACTGCTGGGGAACTTGCATTCAATTGAGAGATGTTGACCAGACGAAGCTTAAACGATTTGTTTACACGAGATAGAATTCCCACCCCTTTTAGTAGCAAATACCCAAAAAATAAAGCAACATTTTTTTTTACTTTCAACGTGATTCTATTGCTTGAGCCTACTGCAAAGTGACTTATAACCTTGTTCAAAGCAAAGATGAACTTTAGGATAAATGACTGAATTAAAATAAGCGTTTTCACTCCGTGCAACTTGCGCATTGTGTTCCACTGAGAATCATGTCCTTTAAATTTAGCTTGAATAGTGTTCACGTCAACATTCCGTTCTCGTTGAATAAGGTAAAACAAACAATAATCTCCACAAACATCCGAGTTCAGCCTTTGCAATGGTTTATTGTTATAATAGGTAACTTCCCGCAGAATGTAGGTATCCATGTTGTAAGTTTCGAGAGGAAATCCGTAGCTGCGAAAAAATCCACGTTCACGGGGCGATTCAAAGTACATGGCCACCCTAGTGTGTCCCACGTTGGTCATGAGGGTCCGTATTCGCAATAAGACCAGCTAGGTAGGTGTTGATGACAGGTAGCCTATCCCTTGGAAATACGCCTTGCATCAGAAATGTCAACACAGGATCAGAGAGACAGGCTTGCCACAGTTCTTGCGTCGTATGCATAACGATGGAATTAAGAGCCTTGCGACAAATCGACGCGACGATTGCAATCAATTTCCAACTGATTCTGAAATTCGTCGTACACGATTTAGTTGAGAACTGAGTTCTTCTGAGTTCCAAATCTCAGGCAAGGGTTCACGTTACCCTTTCGATGGAGTATCAGATGATCGGGATGTCCACTTCTGGCCGGTGTCAAATTAAAACGGAACAAACCGTAACCGTTTTCTCAATTCACTCTAGCATTTTCAGGACCGTGCCCACAATTCATGTCTTCACTTCCTGAAAATCGCAGGTTGTAACATCGATCTTTTTTCTACCCGTCAGATCCAGTGCAGATTAAGCCATTTCTACTCCATTCACAGTCAACTAAATGTCTTGCAGGTCAAACAACTCAAATCTGAAAGGATTTCTTGCAAGGTTCCCGTTGAAGGTATCCTTTCGCACAACCCCAAAACTGAAGCACTGAGGAATGAAAACAGTCTCATTGTGTGATTTAAGACTCCTTGAGGGATGATCCTTGCCTGCCTGGGGGTTCTGGTTAAGGTATATATGGCTGGTAGCGGTGCGCTCCCTATGTGACCTTGCAAGATCGGTAGACGTTCATTTCACACTGTCTGCAACAAGCCCTGTGCTAGACATGATCCTTAGTTTGAAGTTGTTTGGAATCTCCCCAGCCATGAGAAGAAAAGCGTCGTTGTTCAGGTCCACTTCCACTTTGATCTCCAAACCGTCAAACAGCAACTTGTCAATATTAAACACGTCAAGAAGGGGTCCACCAACCAACCCAACTTCCGCGCCATTGTTAGTAAATGTGGCTCTTCTATTCAGACCCTAATGACTTTCTGCTGTGTTATCCACTTAATCCATCTGTCCAGCAGTGTCTTTGTAATACCGAGCTCTGGTTAAGCACGCTTTCTTTAGCTGTTCTGTAAAATTCACTAAGGTCTTGATGTAAGCATTGTATGCTTGAGTGTCTGACTGTTCTGTTAACAGCGCTTGGTTGATCTCGATAGTAAACTCTTTGATGATGGAATAAAGGGCGTTGTTGAGCAGAGTGTACTTCTTGCCATCCCCTGTGGGCGATCTATCTTGTTTGGTAATCTTTACCACTAATGGCAGCTCTGTCTTGTTAATGTCAATGTAGTCAGACAACGGTTTGATGACAAACTCGATGGGATTACTTCCCATTTGAACCGGTTCGTAAGCGACCCATTTGCTGCTGACAATTGACACACCTGTCACAGTTACATCAGACAACTGTAAAAGTTACTTTGCACCAGGGGCTGAGCGAGGGTGCGCTGATGCCATCTTTACTCAAAAATAGTCTTGAACGTTGAACGAAGTGCTTTCCTTTTCTAGATCTTGGTATGACGTTCACTGCTCGGTTTTGACGTATCCGCGCGCATATATACTCTTTCCCCTCGACCTTGCCGGGTAATGTTATCAATGACCCCTTGAGTAAAATTTTCCTAGCAGCTTACACTCTTGCTTTAGCAACTTTCTTTAAAGGCTGACCATTGATCACGTCTTGGACTACTTGCATTCCCGTTTCCTATCCAGTATCGAGCACTCGCTTTGCCAGCTTTTTTGCTGTTGTTTTGAGAAAGGGAGTGCTGAACGGAACTAGGACCGAAACATCCCACCTAAGCCGTTACCCCCTTGGCCATAAGGTTGTGTTCCTCCATAGATACTGATGTCTTCTCGTTTACCGTGCTGCATACAGTGTACAACATGTCTTCCATATGGGTAATATCGGTGGTTCATCTGTAACAACATGATCTTACAGAATAGCACACCGCCGAAAATACAGGGTCACGGGTACGATGCCAAAAGCAAATGGTATCAATTGACCTGTGCACGTGTGCCCCCTTATATTGATCGCCACGGAGGAAAACACAGTCGTTCGGAGCCTATGGTAGGATGGCACCTTGACCTCTTCTCTGATCATGTTCCCTGGCTGACCACGAGGAACGAGCATCCGAACTAAGTCGGCTTAAGCATCTCCCACTACTTGAGAACCGATTAAATCGGAATGCACGTAGATGGTTTGAAAAGCGTCTCTCGCGAGCAATCCCCACGCAAACTCTTCTTTTCTGACAAGCGTTGTCGTTGTCCTCAAAAGAAGGAAGCTCTGATAGTCATTCTTTTGGGAAAGGCCTTCCAATTTGGTACAGCTAAGGAACATTATGCTAATGGTTTAAGTACCCCAAGGCGCGAGCTAATGTCTTGTGTAGAATCACATACCAAGGTTCAGGGTCTCTTTTAAACAACAAAGTTTAGGACAGCTGATTCTCACCTACGTTTTGCCAGGTGTAAGGGTAAATAATTGGTCACCTCCCAATCTTCACTTAGATGTAGTTGTCTTGGTAACTGCATCTTAAAATCGGCCGCCTTGTTTTCTGGATACTGACTCAGGCTTGCGTCACTTGTTAGCAAGACGTAAAAACTGTTGGTCACGTTGATCGACGGCGGAAATGTAAAACGACGCTGACGATACCGTCTAAAAATTCTGGCGTTTCACCGTATCCACCTGTTAAATAGATTTCTAATGGTCTGAAATATCTTTGTCCGCAAAGGCAGGTACACAATATGTTCTCTTTCTTCAAGGAGTGTTTCTCGAAAACCACCTAGGGGTATCATTTCATTCAGGAGAGGTAATCGCCTGTCCCCCACCTGCCAGGGTTCCAGGAGATTGGTTTGAACTTGAACCAACCTCTGCTTACACGAGCAAAGCGACAACGAAGGAGGAAAGGTGTAAATCCCGGGATACGTGATGGAGGTTTCTGCTGGTAAGGTGAACCATTCATGACCGTATTTTCTTTCTGAGGTGAGCGAAGCATTCAAACGAACGCCGGGTATAAAAGTGTTGTTTTCGGTCATCCATCCCAACGCGCGAGCTGTAGACAGTGTGATCATAAGTCCTTCCCTTTGCGAGTTTAAGGTTACATTCCAATCGTCGTCCACTGTTATTTCAATCTCAGATGGTGGGTCAGCGTTGTTCAGGGATTGTAATATTTCTTCTGTCACATCTAATGCCGTATGATACTCGCCCTCGGGTAATACGAACGCGTGTGGAGTCACCTTGACGTTCCGGCACGGTGTGAGAATGTTTGCAGTCGTTAGTAATGTCAAACATTGAGAGCGGATAAACAATACGATGTAATCCTACTTTGCAATCTTTTTCATCTTTCAGATGGATTTGTCGAGGTAGCGCTACGCGAAAGGAGGACTTGGAATTGTTTAGAAATAAATTACTACTTGCGTTACTGGGAAGGGTCACGTAAAAGTCGCTATCTTGAATCATGTTTGTTGTAAAGCCACCAACAGGTTATACGCAATCCAACTGTCGTGTTTCCGTGGCCAACCTTTCCCATGTACCAACACTTCCTCGTTCGCTTCTTGTCCCCTGGCTTTTTTTTTTAAATACGAAACGGGTGTTTTGCCGTTTCTACGACTTTCTGTAACTGAAATTCGTAAAACGTGTCTTGAATCCAGTCACCGTCTGCTTCCTTTAGACGATACACGGTTGAGTCGCGCAGAAGTCTCTGAGCAACAGTGAAGGTTTCTCCGTCCAGGAAGGTAAGAAACCTTTTTCAAAGATGCGTTTATGCTTATTGATCTTGTCTTGATCTTCGCTTGGAATTTATACTTTGTTGGCTTTTTGAACAGATGCCCATAGAAATTGTTCCAGACCTCTGATACATTATTCTCATTGGCATCCGTCGGTTTCACTTTGATGCTACAGTACACGCTTTGATTGTAATTCCCATTCACTATATAAATCGTCCAGTTGGTCCAAATAATGGTAAAAGCTGCTGGTAGTGAACATATGCCACATCAGTTGCTTCAAAGTACGGTTGAATCTTTTAACAACTTGAGCCTTGGTTTCGTTGTAAGTTACAAAATGATGTACATTCTCTTTTTTGAGGAAGGTTAGAAAAGTCTTGTTCTTAAATTCGGTTCCGGCGTCTGTTTGCAACTTTGCAGGTTTACGAACTTCCTGGAAAATGCTTTCAAAGGCCACCAACAACGAGACACTTGTTTTTGATTTTAAGGGCAGCACCCACGCGTATTTGGAAAGGACATCGATACAGGTCAGTAGATACTTGTATCCTTTATTCTACCAGCTCATGATCAAAGTTGTAAGTCAACCAAGTCCGCCTGCCATTGCAAATCTATATCAAACACAATCACTTGATTACGACGAAAGCGCTTTCTTGCAGGTTTGTGTAGGGTATAGCCAGGTCGTTGCCGGAGCCAATCGAGTACTTGCGCGCGTACTCAGACCTTACCGACATGCCGCACGATACAGTTTGTCGAGTCCCCCTAAAGCGGTTGGTGGGTCCACTTCATAATACAGTTTCTGTAATAGTTGGTTCGACTGATTTAGGGTCCTCGTTTACTACTTAGTCTTCTGCATTTTCCTCGTCGTGTCCTGCAAAACAACTCCGAGCACAAACCCGAACCAAGAAAAAGTACTTTTTATCCATGCTAACAAGTGTACTGAAAAAACGGGCACTGCAAGTATTATTTTATAGCATTTTTTTTGTGAATTCAGTCACTCACTGACAACGTTAACACTTAGGCGCGTGCGATTTATTTTCGCTTTGAAGAACATTGAAACAGTGCATGCATAATGTTGCTTGACCAGTACATGTATAATCTTTGTTGTACACATGGTGCGTTTTTAAAACAACTTTTTTTGGAATGAGGTTACGATGCGGCGTTTGCTTTTAAAAACGTTCTCACAAATGTAAGAAATTCTTATGTGGAGCCTCTCGCTTCGAAGAGGGCATACTATTAACTAGTAATAAACAGCGTAACTCATTTCTATTTAAGCTTAATCGATAGTCGAAGAACAATCCTTTATATCGAATTGTCATTAGAGTTTCTTTTAATAAAGCATTTGAAATGTATGTTGTTTGGCCGTTCTGTCAATGTTGTGAACTGCATTTTGATATAGGATATGAAACCAACTGTATAGTGGAGAGATTGAATCTGGCATCTATCAAAGACAGAGAAATTTGCTGTTATTCCATTTCTTGCAAGGAAAAGGAGAACATTGATATCACACTCCAGTGTAAAAAAAAAAAAAAAAAAAAAACAGAAAAGCTGCAAGAAACATTGCCTCGTGTAACAGCGCCTTAATTAATGATGCGAGCAGATGCTCAGCATAAAACATCATAGAAACAGTAAATGTACATACATAGGTTAATAATTTTATCAACAAAGCAATTTAACGCGTCAAGACTGAGGCGCAAGAAAGGAAGCATTAAAGTCATGATGATAAAAAAAAAAAAAAAAAAAAAGACTGGGTTGCCGGCGAGCGGCGATTCGAACGTCAGCGATTGTGCTTAGGCTGTTATTCGTGCTTTTCCTAACAATTTTAAGACGAATTCAGTATGATATTTTCGAATCAAGTGTAAGAAGACGTCAAAACTGTACTGATAATGTATTTGTTTGTGTTGACTTCGCAAAAAAAGACTTTGATTGCGTCCTTTCGAGAGGGTAGATCGACAACAACGTCGTTTGCGCACATAAATGCACTGTTTCCGATGAAAGGGAAAATGATAGACAGGATAGCACAATTTTCACTGCCGTGCGCACTGTGGGCGCAGGTTCCGTATGCAAGGATTACAGAAATGGTCAAAACATTTTCAAGAGTTTATATAAGGTTTTGGGGGACGCAATCTCAAAATTAGAGACGTTTGTATGGATTTTTAACTATGTCTTTAAGTCTGTAACTTGCACTTGGTCTCTGTTCGACCTAAAAGCATCAAACTTGGACAGATGACCAATGTCAATATTATCATTCATGTGATGGAGTCAATTAATCGATTGGTTCAAACTTGAAACTCGCCCCAGTTCCCTGCGCAATTCCGGAATGGCCTATACCACTGAGCTATCAAGTCCACGATTCCTGGATTTTTTTTGTTTGCGAGTTACCTCAAGTCAAGTCACAGTCAGGTTATGCGCGCTACTTCAGCAGTGGCGAAGCGGAAGCAGCCTGACCACTTCAGGCATGAAAGAGATTCGAACCCCCGAGTCCACATGATATGACTTTCATATATTCTGTACAGCGAGGTATCCGTCTCATTTGAACTATGGATATGACGCAACGTTTTTCTAAAAGATAGAGACTAGAGATCGGAAGAGAACGATCATCGAGCAGGTTGAATAATGTTGCTCGCTATGTTGCTTGTTTTCTTGTCTCAGGATCGTAGGGTCCCTTTGAAATTAGGCCACGTCTAGGCTAAATTACGTAATGTGCTTGCTAAATAAAGAAACAGTGAAATAAAAGATTAAAAAATATATATATATATATATATGTATATTCCCGTGTCACACTACAACGATCTCAAGAGATTCTCAAAATCCAAATTAATTAAGAAAACCCTGAACTAGATTCACTCCCGTCTCGTTTGACAACAATCCTTAGAATGGTCCTCAGCGCAATTTTAGAACCATTGCTGCTTCCTTTCTTCAATCGTTTTCTAACAAAAGTTTTTTAGTTTATGCTATGCTTAGCTTGATTGTTGTGGACATTTAATTGTTCCTTCTTGCATGCAAATTCGTCTTTTTTTTTGGGTCGTATTCTTTTTCCTCAGGTTACTCTACCTCTTCACTGGGCACAATCAGTTAAGTGTCTTAGGAGTTTTCTTGTAATCCCCTTAGGACCGAAAATTTTGTTGAATCGTTTTTTCGTCCTGTTAAACTGAGTACATGTTATGTAGCTACACGAGTACTCATTTTCCTGTCTTCTTACACACATCCGGTAAGCCTTGTCATTTGTTAAATATTGTCTTTTTGGTTTACGTTTCACGTAGTTAAACTCTTAACTCGCACTACTGTATTTCTTTCTTTCTCGTAGCGAACCTCTCATTGCTCTCAGTTTGTTGTTAATAGAAGAGGCGTGTGTTCGGAATAAAGCAGTCTGAGTTGTGTCTTTTTCTTTCCGAGGGTATTTTGTCCTTTACTTCGTCGGCGAATGTTACAAGTAAAGTGAAACTACGTATGGCTTCCAAGTGCAGCGAGGATCTCGCCGTTAGCAGTCTGTTAGAGCTTGGTCATGAAGGCATTTCTAGACAAAATCTTTCCTACATGAAAAATTCTAGAAGTGGTTATCTGTCATGGTTAAAGAGATTGTATAATGAAGTTAAGAGGTTGATAGGTGATTCTGGTCTAAGGAAGTTTTGTTAAGAGAGGACTTAAATAACACCACGTTTTCACGCTTTCAGGAGATTCGTTTCTCTATGTTGGCACTTCTTCCACATCACGAAGAAAGAAAATCGTTTGAGCATTCATTTGCGGTTTAGGTTGAGAGGAGACAGAACTTGATGTCGAGGATAGAACCTTGATCGATAGTAAAGAGTTTCGAGCTACACCCAGAGTCGTGTGATCTGAATAAAGGGGAGTTGTTTCTTTGTCTTTCCGAGTGTATTTTATTCTTTAAGTTGATTGATAAAATGAGTTAAACGTTATGCAAATAAAACGGTAAACTTGTGTAAAGAAAGGATTATCGCTTTGGATGGAAAACAATAGCGCTACTATTACAGCCACGGAAGCATGACAGGCTTTAAACTTTGCAAAAAAAAGACAGAGCTGATTTGGTTTGGAATATTCCGAACGTTTGTCCGGTAAAACTCGCATTTTTGTTATGCTTTCATTGGTTTTCGATTAGGTCATTTTGGCTATTTGTGATTGGCTTTTGATGAGGTTTCGGAAAGACTAAGTCAGATGCTCGCAAAACCAACTTCGATTTTAAAACACACGCAAACAAGTCCGATTTCGAGAAAAAAAATAGTAAGATGTCGGTTTAAGAACTTTCATAGCTTCCGTAAGTTCCTTAATGTTTTTGACTACTTTCCACCAGATGCCGGTCATTCAAAAACAACAGTACAGGAGAATTGGCCGTTCCGAAATTCAGCAGGGAAACTGGGGCTAATTTCAAATTTTAACTAATCGATGAACTGACACCACCACATGAAAGATCATGTTAAGATTGGTCATTTGACCAAGTATGATGCTTTATGAGTGAACGGAGACCAAGTTATGAACCTTGAAATACGGTTCAAAATCCATACAAACGTTTTAATTTTGACAAAACGTCCCCTAAAACCATATAAACTCTAATTTTTTTTTTACCAGTTTAGTGACAACTGTAAAATCCCGTCATGTACCTACTATTGGAAAGAAGCTGCAATGATAATCGCTATGTTTGCCCATTTTAAAGAGTATCACGGAAATCATAAAAATTTTGAGACTTTATGTGGTTTTGGGGGACGCTGTATCAAAATTAGAGACGCCTGTATGGATTTTGAACCATGTTTCAAGGTCCATAACTTTGTCTCTGTTCACCCTAAAAGCACCATACACCATACTTTGTCAGTTTATCGATTAGTTAAAATTTAAAACTCGTCCCAATTCCCTGCTGAATTTCGGAACGGCCAATAACGACAAAATTTGAAACAAACAAACAAAAACAAAAGGGAAAAAATGGAACTCAGACCCCGGCCCCGCGTTTTGGCTACTACCGGAAAGCTCCGTTTTGTTCTCGTTCCTGTTAACTTGAGTGACATTGGGGACTTCTGGTAATTGATGTTCGATTCAAGGAAGTGTACCCCGATGGCAGACTTCGGTCGACCTTTTCAAAAATGTCCATCAGGTCGTGAGAGAGCTTCATTTTGTTTTCGCAGGGTTTGATTTTTTTTCCTTAAAGCTTTTACACTAAAGTAACAAACTCCCACGTCTTCTCTTTCGGCTGTACCAAGGCGTTAGGCGTTATGTACTGATGGTTTTCGTTTTGTAGACCCCATTGATGTCACTGTTTTAGTGTCAAATAAACTGTTTTAGTAAGGGTCTCCGTTTTGTAGTTTGAGACGAGCATTGCTACAAAAAGAAGACCCCATCGATCTTTTTGTTTCTTGGGCTCGGACAATGCGTTTCATAAACCAGCCGTCCTTGCCTGTGTGTCTTGAACTAGTATGTTTCAAAATAGGTATTAGCCTGTGGGTCTTAGCTCGTAGCCTTTTGTTTTGGAGGCACCCCTTCTGAAATCGCTCCAAGGCTAATAATTCCCCCTGCACGGTTGACAATTCACTGCACCAATAATTATCTCGGAAACTTGAAACAGAACTTGCCGATGCCAAAACGTTTATAGTTATGGAAATTAAAGAAGTCCCATCAAGTTTAAGAAAAAACTCGGTTGGTGAAGATTGCGCCCGTTGCATGAACTAGCGGCACAACATTTTCGATGGACATTTATTTTTTTCCAATATTTGTAGATCTTTTGTTAGACACTTTATAAGTTATAAGTTTTGTAAGAGTGAGTGAGTGTCCGTGGTGGCAAATAGGCCCGAATCGCGTGCATAAATGAGGAAAACAAACAGCGCACCGGTGGTTCAGTTGGTTGAGCACCGGGCTGTCACGCGGGAGGTCGTGAGTTCAACTCCAGCCGTACCAACACGCAGGGTCTTTAAATAACTGAGGAGAAAGTGTTGCCTTTGTGACTACATCTGCAAATGGTTAGACTGTCTAGTCTTCTCGGATAAGGACGATAAGCAAGATGTCCCGTCTCACAGCCCTTGTTCATGAACTCTGTGAGACGTTAAAGATCCCACACACTGCTCGAAAAGAGTAGGGCACAGAGTCAGGCGCGTAGCGTGGTCATTTTTTCGAGTGTGCACAAGCAGGCGCGTAGCGTAATATACGCATATAAGCACGTGCGTACTTGAAGTGACCAGAAAATTTTGAAATTTTTAGCAATTGTTTCTATCCTTAACATTTTACTTGTACGAACCAAGATTTCGTGATGAAAGCACCACTTTGATTAAATTCTAAAAACTAAAACAAAAGCTATACCATGTTCTAACTTAGTTTTGCATTGCACCTTTTTTTTGCACTAACAATGCAGTGTTGTTTGGCCAGCGTGCAACAAAAAGGCGAGGTTACAAAGGAGCGACGTCCCAAGAACGTTCGTGACAAAGGAGCGAGGTTCCGAGAACGTTCTTGACAATTCCAGTCACGCCAGCACAACCAAAACAATGTTTTGTTTGCACCAAGTTTGCTCAAAATAAGGGCAAGACGCTTTATTCTTTGCTTGTATTCACACAACTATTTCGACAAGAAATAAAGAACGCAATTTTTTCGCTCAGTTTACTTAGGTTTCTAGGTCATATGTACTTGTGCGTACTTGAAAAAATGACCACGCTACGCGCCTAACAAGTACATATAATCTAGAAACCTAAGTAAACTGAGCGAAAAATACTGCTTTCTTTATTTCTTGTCGAAATAGTTGTGTGAATGCAAGCAAAGAACAAAGCGGCTTGCCCTTATTTTGAGCAAACTTGGCGCAAACAAAACGTTGTTTTGGTTGTGCTAGCGTGACTGGAATTGTCAAGAACGTTCTCGGAACATCGCTCCTTTGTCAAGAACGTTCTTGGAACGTCGCTCCTTTGTCAAGAACGTTCTTGGAACGTCGCTTCTTTGTAACCTCGCCTTTATGTTGCACGCTGGCCAAACAACACTGCATTGTTAGTGCAAAAAAAGTACAATGCAAAACTAAGTTAGAACATGTACAAGTACAAGGAAAGGTTACGTTTATACAAACGTTGGCCGTGTAGCACTTATGTTTTAAACAAAGTTAACTGAATAGAGTGTAATGTGAAGTGCTAGATTTCAATCCCATATGAACCACGTGAGCGTTAGCCCTACAGATGGCAATGGGCCCACACAAGGACAGAGAAAAACTCTGACCAGAAAAAGGTCAGAGTTTTTCACCCTGGTCACCCTGGTCACCCTGGTCAGAGTTTTTCTCTGTCCTTGTGTGGGCCCATTGCCATCTGTAGGGCTAACGCTTACATGGTTCATATGGGATTGAAATCTAGCACTTCACATTACACTCTATTCATTTAACTAAGTTAGAACATGGTATAGCTTTTGTTTTAGTTTTTAGAATTTAATCAAAGTGGTGCTTTCATCACGAAATCTTGGTTGCGTACAAGTAAAATGTTAAAAAATAGAAACAATGGCTAAGAAATTCAAAATTTTCTGGTCACTTCAAGTACGCACGTGCCTATATGCGTATGGGACGCTACGCGCCTGAGATGTTCCGTTGTTGTGGTCTGACCTTTCCAGCATGTGGTCGGCTTGGCAGGATTAGCTTCTAATCTTCTTCGTGTGAATGAGACCACAATTGTGTATAACAGCCAGAAGTCAGGCTACTTAGCCAAGTGCTGGAGCCTCACTCAAACTCAAACTCTTTGGAATTGTTCTTGATTTATTTGACAAATGAGCCGCAAAATCAACAAGAATTTCTTTTTCTGGACAAAATAAGAGTAATGTGAAGAATATGTGTGAGATGTGACGCTGATAAAAAATAAAGCACATTTTATTTCCAAAACGATGGGCTACCTGGTCATAAATGATCTTAGTCATCGAGTGTACGTTCGGCAACACTATTTTAATTTTGCTGATTGGTAAACATGTCAGACATGTAAATTACATCGGCTAGTCTGTGTCTGTGTATTTCACTGATAGCCTCGTTTTTCTCTTGCAATTTATTCACTCTATTTTGTCGCTTCCCTTTCCTTGCCTGTGTGTTAGGTGAGAGGGAAAACAAAGCTGAAAAGCCTTTTCAAATCCTCCTGTCATTTAACAGCTGTACCGGAAAATAACTGCGTGGAACATGAAAATAGACTGGTCTGTTGGAAGCGTACTTGAAATTCAACAAATGAGCCCTAAAATCGTCAATAATTTGTGACGCTGATGGATAATAAAGCAGTTTCTATTTCTAAACCATGGAATTACCTGGTGATAAATATATTCGTCTAGGAGAGTGAATTTCTGACTTTGCAGAAACAATGGGCAACCTCAAGAGTTGGACGATTATGATCCTTGTGTTGAATTGGCACATTTCTTGTCGACTCTTTATAACACTTAAAAGAAAAAGAAACAGCTAACAAAAAACAACAATCCGATGTCTTGCCGTCATTTTGCCACAGATGTATTCATTTGTTAGTAACACGCAAGGTAACTTGATCACAGGCGGCCGCTGAGATCGATGTCACTTTCGATTTTGCGATTTATACTTGTGCTGCCAAAAGAACAATGGAAAAATTGAACGTTGCAAAAATCTCCCAAAACGTTTTCGCTGATGGTAACTTTTTATATTCGCAGCACAAAATTTATGTTGTTTTCATGTCACAAATTTTGTTTACAGATGGAAATATTTTTTTTAATCTTGATCGAAACTTCCTGAAAAATACCTTGTGCTCTTCCTTTAAACTGTGTAACAATATTTATTTACTTTTGCATCAATAGTTGTTTTGCGCAAAGCAGGGTAACAAAATCTGTACCATGCTTAGTTCGCATTTTTGAGCGTTAAAATATAACTTTCGGTCCTACTTGTATGTTTCTGGCAGCAAGTCGTATATTTTGAGGTGTCCCATCCAGATACTAACCCCACCGGACAGGGAGGGATTTTTGTTCTGAAGTGTTACACGGTCAGAGCACACGCTTTAACTTTCTGTGAAAAAGAAGTTAAACTTCATCTCAGCCTCGAAGCCAATGTTTCTCAATTCTCATTTATTTTCTTCAAACTTTCTGGTTTTAGTATTTTACATATTACATCCTTGAAAACAAAACGCAGCTCAGATGACAGTTATGGAATAAAGCGACGTGTCAAGTTACTGTACTGCCACAAATACGCAATGCGTACCTATTTTTTTTAATTTTTTTTTTGTTTTGAAATCAACTAGCACCAAAGAGTACGGAATAAAGTATTTCCAGAAACTCATAAGGGTTGAAACGTGTAACGGCCCCTTGTGTGCTGGGAAACAAGCTTCTGAATATTCAAGTTGCTAAGTACCATATTTGGAACAACAGGAGCGAGGGGTTTCCAAATATGGTACTTAGCACTGAAACATTCAACCAATCAGTTCGCACTGAATATTCGGAAGCTGTGAACTCGCGTTACACGTTTCAACCCTTATATATATATATATATATATATATGGGTTTCTGGCATTTCTTCAAGGCATTTTTTATGTTACTGATGACGTCATTTTGCAAAAAAATTATTAGTGATGAACACGAACAAAGAACTCTGTTATGTATATTGACACAACCAAAGGAACGAACTGCTTCGGGCAAGTCTAACGTGTCACATGCTTGTCTTTCAGTAAAGATCAAATACCATACATGAAATTAATTTCAAATAACATATGGTATGCTATTTTACTATGACATTAAATTGGTAAGATACTAATACTTGGCGGGAATCGGCGTCCAGAGAGTTGTAAAGATCTGCTTTGATGTAAACTAGCCCCGTGAACAAAGAATTTTTCCGCTTAATGTGAGATATGCTTGGGTGGTAGTAGGTGTTGGTATAATCCATAGCCGATTTTATTAAACGTGAAATGCTGCGAGAAGTGAGAGACAATTGTTTCTGCAAGTATCAAAGATATCCTTTTTATTATTATTATCATTATTATTATTATTATTATTATTATTATTATTACTATTATTATTACTAGTAGTAGTAGTAGTAGTAGTAGTAGTAGTAGTAGTAGTAGTAGTAGTAGTAGTAGTAGTAGTAGTAGTAGTAGAAAAGCAGAAAAAGACAACATAATGACAGACAAGACATAACAACGATGCCATTTTATTATACATTACAACGTAACAAACGTTTTTTGTAACACAACTAAAACGCAACCTTCAATTTCCGCCTAAATTCTTGCTCTGCTTTGTTGAGATGTTTAGAGATCTTCCAATCCATCAATCAGTTCAGGGTCAGATGCTCTTAAAAAGTCTTAAGGTACATAGCATCTCCCTCTGTCAATAACTGATCAACCGTGTAGGCCGTCCATTAGACATCCATTGCAAAACATCACACGACTTAGCACATAACAGAGCTGAGACACTCGTAAAAGCACATTGTCTTCCTCCAGATACGTCGCTAAAACGACGGTCACCTTGATGAATACTTCCATTAACGATTGACGTAGCGTTTGACATTGTATAATCGTATGAACTCACCTTTATATTTTTCTCGAAATCCTATTAGAATCCTAAAGCATGAAACAAATCCATCAAAGTAGTGAGGCAGTGTGGCCCAGTGGCGCTGGCCTTGGGATCCGGAGATCTTGTTGAATTTCATCCTGGTAGTCCCTGGTTCAACTTCCCAGCTGCACTTGTAAATAGCCAACTGGCTTGCCTCCGGCCTGTTGAGATTCTTAACAGTTGTTGTTGTTATTCTGTTCCGTCGTTTCGCTGTGTTTCATTGTCCCTGAAAAGCCCTTATGGGTAGCGGTCTATTAAGTATGTAATTTTTTTTTGTAATGTAAAGCACATGGTAATCCTAAAGCATTTGGACGATCACGCTTTACGCATGGTGATAGGTCAATAGCCGCTAACCGATGTACTACGTATTCAGAAAAGGCAATATCGCTAGCCGGGAAAAATCGAGTATGGAAGCGCTATATATACGTGCGCAGTCCTACTTGGCCAAAAGGAAAACAGGTAACCACCCAGATTAGTGCTGCTGCTCGTTCGCTGCACTCGCTCGCAGCAATAAGGAGGTAGTACTAGAGGCACTAACGACTGATCAAAATATGAATTATTGACGAACCTTAAAAGATGTATAAGACGCTATGTCCACTGAAAATGGTCAAAAGACGAGTAGCACAGAAAACGGGTTCTCTCGCTGATACGGTTGAAAACCCAGGAGCGAGACAGGAAATGTCTCGCACATTTCCCGACTTGAGGTCCAGATTTGGCACTTCTAACAAAACAAGGCCCTTTCATTGTCTAGACCAATGGCGCTCGTTCGGTCGTAAGTTCCAATCAGAAAGAACATGTTTTTCTTTATGCTTTGCTGTTGCTGTCGTTGTTTGTTTGTCGTTTTTTCCTTGACTAAGGCGGGGGTACTCCTGAAAGCCGTTTTCACGCCGCTTAAAATCGGTTTAATTTTATCGGACGTATCTCGTTCGCGTTTCAAGCAATATTTATGCTCATAACAGAAATCAGTGTTTTGGGGCGTTTTGAAAATTTTTTGGTGAATTTTACGTACATTTGGGAGGAGATAGCTTTCTCAAAAGAGTAGTAAAATTTGGAGAAATAAGAAATAGTTCAGATTTGCTGTAGTTTAAAAAGTAGAATTTGAAGTTAAAAATTGATATATGGACACCCAAACAGTCCCCTACCAACATTGGTGTGCTCTTGGGTTGGGGGCAACTGTCTGGTGTTCCAAAAACAATTTTCTTTCTCTTATCCCTTCTTTAAACCTCTTAAAATGCCATTCAAATTCACGTTTAGCCCCACCTTAATCAAGATAAATTCTTGCCACATCTATTATGTGGGAGGCGCGGTGGCCTCATGGTTAGTGCGCCCGACTCCAGAGCGAGTAGTCCGGGTTTGGGGCCTGGCTGCCGACATTGTGCTGTGTTATTGGGCAAGACACTTTACTCTCACAGTGCCTCTCTTTACCCAGGTGTATAAATGGGTACCGGTCGATTTAATGCTGGGAGTAACCCTGCGATGGACGAGCATCCCATCCAGGGGGGAGTAGAAATAATCCTAGTCGCTTCATGCTACAGAAACCGGGATAAGCTCCGGCCAAATCAACCACTTGGCTCGTAAGCAGACTTTACTTTACCTTTTACATCTATTATGTAAACCTTGCGAAGGGCCCTTAAAAAATCTTATTTCCATCAAAACGGTAATAACTGAAAGCCAGAGAACTTTCGAAACAGTCAAGCGATGTACAGAAATATTACCATCTGTGCCTCGCAGTTAAGAAGACATATTTTGTGAAGAAAAATAAAAACCTGATGTTATCGCATCACAACACCATTTGTTGTAGACGTCAAGGTCTGATTTTGTCTCAGTCAACAGAAACTCTTAGCCGCACGTCTGAAAAACGCCATCTTGTGATGTGATAACATAGGCTTTTCTGTAAATATAGATCTGAACTTTAAATAAAGTTTAAAAACAACAGAAATGCATAAGCTTCTAAGCCGACAAAACATGGAATGCAAGGGATTTTCCGTGTTGTGTTAGTAGTACAGCGACCAAATCTTTCTTTAAATTAAGTTACAAACTTTCTTAGCACGCTAGTTGTTTTACCTTCAAATTAATGTTTTCATAGCCAACCGAAAGTAAGGCAGTTTGGACGCAACTCGAAATTCAAACGCCATTTTCAACAGTGAGATTTCAAAACAACCCTTTCCGGTCTAATAACTATGGGGTTCCGACATGAAAATTATCTATAAAATTCGCAAGCAATGTCATTTACTCGGCCGTCGACATTCTACCCTCGACCCTCGACCCTCGACCCTCGACTCTCGACCAAATCCCAGACTCGATATCCTCAGGAATTCATTTACATTGGAATGCTAAAAGTAACTGGGCACCCCACGGAGATACCAGGCAAATTGTCTGCTATCTCCACAGGGTGCCAAGGTCCTGTTTTGGTTGCTAAGAACCTCTGGTTCGTCATGGTTTTAGACCTGAAAGGGATAATTGCTGTAAAGACTTTATTTAACTCAGCTGTGTGGGTCACTCTGCAACTAAGTCACACAATTATTTGTGGAGTAGAGAGGCGCATAGTAGTGTCATATTTTGAAAGTGTATTGGTGGCAATATACTTACAGCACCTCTAGACGCGTGAGTCTTGAGAAAACGTTTTCTGGCAGTTGACTTATGTTATTGTTATGAAGGAATCTAGAAACCAAAACATAAAACGCAATGTATATGAAAACAAATCCAAAACTAAGTAACGTAGTACTAATTTATCTTAACAATACTTTTAAAAGTACACTCAGGAAAAAGTATAATGCAATCAATAGAATTTTAGCTGTTAATGCAGATTCGTTTTCAGCATTGGATGATCACGGCTTTTTCCCATTTTATTTAGATACGAGCAGAATAATAATACCAATTGTCCTAAGGGAGTCCGCAAACGACTCAGAGCGATCAATTTAAACACAAATGGATGATAGTGGAATTGTTAGTTAAAATAAAAAATAAAAAACAATACGAAAAATCTAAAACAAAACACTGAAAAGCGGAAAATTAAAGGTGGCTGATACCAGTTTCAACACTTGACAGAAACCTTCTTATTAGGATTGACACTACAACACTTTATCACTTAACAGAAATCTTATGGTACCATATCAAACACCAATTATTGCTGAAAAAGATTCGATGATTTTTTTGGACGTAAAACGTTACCGTGGTAACAGGAAAGCCGTGCAAAAACACTCGATATTAGGGACCTTAAGATCTACGACGGCGACGTGGACGAAAACGTCACCTCAAAGTAGAACTTCGCTCTAGTAAAAGTCTTTCGCGATTATTCCATCTCGTTCACGTCGTACAATGTGGGCGAAGTATCCTAAAAAGAAATTGGTACGAGCGGTTTCAGAGTGAATACAGAGAATGAAAGATTCTCCTTGCATGCTCACGTTGTCGTCAAAACCTAAATTTTAGTGATTTCACGTCGTCGTCACGCAGAGAAAAGCAAAAATATGAACTAAAATCCGTGCTGCACGTGCAAACGATTATTTGTGCTCTTTTAACCAATGATATCATTGTTTTGTGGCGTTTTCGTCGACGTCGTCGTCGTAGATCTTAAGCTCCCTGTTTTGGCTTTAGCTGCTCATGTCTGAAAAACGAATTTGGTGTAATGTAATCAGCATGCCAGAATGAAACTGTCAGCACATTTTAAGAAAGTTCTGTGGAGCGGATTCAGAACCACCTTTTGTGGAATTGCGAGTTTAGTGAAAAATCGAAAAGAAACCGGAGGGATAGAGTCGGAAGACGAGTCCTCGTCAAGACTGGCAAATCATAAAGAAATCAACGATTTTTGTGAAAATTACAAATTTAGCGAGAAATCGTAAAAAGGTGAAAAGATAGAGGAGACGAGTGTGCGAAAAGACTCGTGATTTTTGCGAAGAATTGGAAAGATCGTAAGAGCGTTCGAACTTCATTGTGGAACAAAATATTGTGGTGTCAGGTTTGAGTGAATGTAAAAGGTGCGTCGTATTAAATTGCATCTGTTATGAAGATTTTCTTCAGTGACTTATTATCATGTTTGGTAATCTGTATTACCCCTGAAAAGTCAAAAATTAGTAAAAAGGAGAATGAACTTCTGTGATATTGTTTATTTTAGGCAGTTGCTTATAGAACGAGCAGGTTTAGTATGTACACATCATGGTTATGAACTGTGAAGCCCGATAGGTATCACGGGAACTCGTTGCAAGCTCATCCTTGAGAGCACCACTTTGAATCGACACAACATGCGCCAACATCACGAAAATGCGCCTTCTTCTGGGAGCTTTTTCAAGCTTCCCTTTACAGTTTTGTTGTGACGTAACGTCTTTAACGTCTGTATAGTTTGTAGCATGTTGCTTTTGAACGACTCCAGTACTGAAGTACATGCATTGGCGATGGTTTATATAGTTAAATGCGATATGTTAGCTATTTTCGCAACGTACAAGAATTGCCAAAATCGTGATTCTTGTCGGGAACTTGTCTTCTCTACCTCTTCAGCCTTTACAAATTTGGAGATTTTACGGCAAATTCACAATTTCCACAAAAATCGCGAGGCTCAGTTGTTACGATTTTTGACATTTATCGCAAAAAATCGCAACTTTCGCAAAAATCACAAAAATCGAGAGTCCGAGCTAGGAACTTCTCTTCCGCTTTTGAGCTGTTAGCACTTTTGTCATTTTTCGCAAAATTCGCAAACATCGCGAGTCATAGTTGTGGACTTGTGTTCTTCTTTTCAGCTCTTACGATTTTTGCAAAAAAAATTGCAATTTCTGCAGCTGCGTTTGCAAATTGCAAACCTGGACACAACTGCGGAATGATGCGTGATTGTCCATTATAATTTGTAGTAATCATGGAATCTGTTCACATTTTCCACTTTGTTGAACTCGTTTGTAAGTTTAGATTTAATTAAGCAGTAGAAAGGTTAAGCATCATGCATGTTTTATGAAACGGCGATGATGGCCCGTGATATTAGTGCTAATGTATACGATCAGTAACAAGAATATTCTTCTTCTTAACATTCCTAATTAGCATGAAAACACTTCCCGCCAAGCTAAAAAAAAAAAAAAAACAGGCGTTACGAAAAGTGAGGAAAATAATCACGTGGTCATCACTGCCGTTTCAAATTTGCCGTATACGTGAAGGTTAAACACTCAAGTCATTAAAATAATAACTAAAGTGTCTTCAGTCGCAGCATCAAGAAGTGTTTTCAGACTTTTAAATAAATCCTAGCAATGGCGTAGGATATAATTCTGTTATTGAAGGGAATAGTTCTTCCGAACCGGGAAACCGTTCTGAGAAGGAAGAATTCCAAGAATGGAATGTCACCAACATCATTGTCAGCTTCGTCGTTGTCATTTATACCAAGTGACTACTCTTCGGAGTCTTCAACGCTGTCAGAAAAATCGTATTCAAGAACGCCTTCTTCCTCGTCTTCATCTCCCGCTTCGTCCCTCTCATTTGCCTCGGAGGCGGAGGGTTCAGCTGGCTCAAGGGAGATCGAATCCCATGGTAGCACTTCTTTGTGGTAGAGATAGGAAGGCAGCGTTCCATCTCTTGCCATCTTATTTTCTTGTCTGACAGAGCGCTGACAGACTGCTTCACCAAGCGTCAGGGCCCAGTCCCACATGCTCTTTTCTGACACTCTGCGGAAGTTGTGCCGAAATTTCTCTTTCCACAAAAAAAAAGGAGGAAAAAAAAACCCGTTTGTTCCCTTCCCATAAAAGGAGCCATGAAACCAATAATCCCGGCGTAGCTAATCGAACCCAATCGAACCCAATCGCTCGATTGGGTTCGATTGGGTTCGGTAATCGAACTTAATCGAACTCACAAAAAAATTTTGCCAATCGAACGCAATCGAACGTTCGGTAATCGAACGGTCCAACAATCGAACATAATCGAACTCAATCGAACATAATCGAACACCACAACAATCAGAAACACGAACCAGTTTCATCCGGTCTGAAACAAAGCGTTGCAGTCAAATAAGTTATTTATTGGCTTCTATTTCAAACACGAGTGCAACAGGCAAGATGTCGGACAGGGCAGAGGTGAAACTTACCATTCTGGAAGCGGTGGTAAAGGGCTACCACGAGTGCTCTTTCGCCGTCCATGTCGGGGATAAATTTGTTGTCAAGCAGAAAGGAGGAGATAGGGGTCCTGCTCTGAGGGTAACTGACGATGACCGCGGCCAGCTTGGTCATTTACAACATGAACTGGTGACTGTGCTATGGCCGCTGACGGAAAAAGTTGAAGTGTAAGTCTCATTCCCGCTAGCGTGAAGCACTCCCTATGATACAAAGGTCTCATAAAACGTCCCTGTTATATGTTCTTAGGTTTGTGACAGATAGCCCCAAAGATGATCCTAGAGGTAGATCTTATATACCATTTTGTTTTTCTAAACAAAATCGAACCAATCGCGTCGATTGAATTCGATTGGGTTCGGTAATCGAACTTAATCGAACTCACAAAAAAGTTCCAGTTCGATTATGTTCGATTGCCGAACCAATCGAACTCCAATCGAACGATTGGGTTCGATTGGTTTTTAATTCGGTTTCGTTCGATTAGCTACGCCGGGAATAATATAATGCACGTCGCGAACAGCAATGTCGGTGTTGTCCGACGTTTTCGAAAACCATACAGTATAATAGGCCATTTTCGAAATACCAAATATTCAGCTTGGTATTTGCATATCATTCACTTTCCTTTGTTTTTGTCCCCTAAACCACTCTTTCAAGCTGAATTTTAATATATCGAAAAAGGTCTATGCTAGCGTATGCGATTCTTGGTTTTCACGTAAAGTCATCAAAATTAAAAAATAATGAATTATTAATCCTTTTGAGATTTTAGTTTAGTTAGTTATTAGAACAGCCGAAGACCTATCTTTATACAAATTTTAAGTTTGATAGCGTTTTTCGCCTTTTGATAAAACAAGGTTGAATTTCTAAGCTTTTGCCTGACACGATATTAAAATGGCGGCCGAGAATGCTGTGACATCCGCTCAGATTTCGCAATGTAAACAGTCCTTTTGTGAGAATAGGTACTCATGTGGATGCTTATGAGCGCTCAGAAGACGACTACAGGCTTTTTATAGCAAAACTCGATGACCTATGTTTTTGTTAGCTTCCGGCAGCCATATTTGTGCCCCTCAGTGGGGCACAAACATGACGTCTCCATACAAAGCCTTATAATTCTGAGTAAAACTTTTCTTTGAATATCTCCTGCACGAAACATTTCACTGACCTGAATCTTTGCGAGACGGCTTGAATATTCATCTCTTTTTGTCTCTTTGTTTCTTGACTTTATTAGTTGAATGGCTTTGATGATGGTGTGACAGTGAAAACCAGCAATAAACAAGACACGTTTTGTTAAAAAAAACGTGACGTGGTTACAAGTAACAAAGGTCATGAGGCCCATGTGTAATTGGATCTTATGACGGCCAAAGTTTACGACTAAGATCACGTCGTAGAGGTCACAAAAGGTACGTGTCAGCGTGATTGAGAATGCTTA
>NC_090881.1:5174417-5199417 GCF_036669935.1 Montipora foliosa
TTCCAGTCTTATCTGTCTGGCCGATCTCATTTTGTCGAAATTAATGATACAAAATTGTCGATTAGGGATCTGACTGTGGCCGTTCCGCAGAGTTCTGTCCAAGGTCCCAATTTGTATCTATTGTATACTGCACCACTTGCTGAGATAATATCAAGTTATGGACTCGACTATCATTTCTATCTTCATAGTCCAGTCATTCTAAAGAATGACCTGCAACTAATTGCAACAGAAACTTTCTCCTCGACAATTACTTAAAATTAACCCCAAGAACAAACTAAAAGTCCCAGAAGACGCAAGCACGGGAACACCGCCAAAATGACGTAGGGAAGAACACGCTGTCTGTTGAGACATGAAAACGAGGCCGATCACCAGAATTTTTTTATTTTATTTTTTTTATTCTTGTTTATCGTCAGAACTACACTAGAATTGTCAAAAATCGATTGACTCTACTGAAAATTGTGTGCAAACATTTATCTGATTCAAAACAAGATGAAAATCTCTCGCAGCAACAACATAAATATCGTATTCGCATTCTAGTCGTTATGCCTCGCCTTAGGAGGGTCCACACAATAGAATTTTTAAAATATGACAATAATCTGAAATGTCCGTTGTGCGTAACAACTGCCTTGCATACGGCCGGGGCCTCTGAAATTTGAATTGACCAATCATCATTCAGTGGGCGGGAAAAACTTTACTGTCCTGACATCACAGCAATTGTGCGCTCTCTGATTGGTTAGATGCAAAATATCGAAAAATTGCAGTTGATCTAGTTGATCTTCGATATCGACATTCAGTTCTATCGATCTTCTCTTTCACTAATTTATAAATGGATTTTAGATTATATTACAACAGCTTACGGTGAATATTTGCAATAATATGGATTGGATCAATAGAGCGGATTTAAGATTTTATTCAAGGTGGACTGAGATAGTTACGGACTTATTCCGCGGAGGAAGACTTCGCAGGCAGAAGTCGGCTTCGAAGGAGTTTGTTGAAACCTTCCTCCAGTCCAAAGTACATTTGTACGAGAAACTTCATATCGTTCCCTCTCTCTTTAGCTTCGTTCAACAGATAGATGTCAGCTAACTGAGCTGCTCTGACTAGCGCTGAGTCAAATACAATGGGCCTCCTGTCCTGCAGTTCTTTGAACTTTAATTTCAAGTGTGTATGGCATATCTGGTCTACAAAAGAATGAATGTTCACACGAAAGCCATTTAAATCGGGGAACTTTTCTTTCTGGAGAACACATAGCTAACCCACAAAGGGTTTATGAAACGAAAAATTAACTTCAACAGATACAGTAGTAACAAATTAAAAATTTGAAACATTTTTCGGTTTTAAGCTTTAAGTTTGGCGCCAAAACCGGGTCACCCACGTCCGGCAACTCGCTGGCTTGTTTTCGCCAGGCAAGATTTTAGCTGTGAAATTATACACTAAATAATTATCTCGTTCTTCGTCGAACTTAACCCAGAAATCTCTAGGTAAGTATTAGAATGGGTCAAGAAAATTTTAATTTTGCCTTTATATTTCGTCAACTTGGGAAAAAAATTAGAAAAAATACCCATGATCGGTTCGTTTCGAATGGCATTTCTTGTAGGCACACATGAAAGGTACCACTTACGGAGGACAGTCAATTTTGACAGCTGCATGTACTGCGGGCGCAACCGTCGCATGCGAGGGGGTTCACAAACGTGATAAAAGAGAAAACCAAAGTCTGCCATTTTTCTCAAAGTTTCACTGTTTCAATGTACCCATCTAATCTTTTTCAACTTCATCGCCATTATCATATTGGTCTGAACAATTTGCACAGGCCGTACTCCTACACTGACCACATGCAGGGGAACACTCGAGGCCATACTTGCGGCAGGTGCATCTTTTGCTGACACAATCTGAGGAACAATTACATCTGACCATCGGAAGTAAAGATTCAGGAGCAGCTGGCAAGTCGGTCATTACAGGGATTATTTGGTCACCGGGAAGCCTCCATCCCCAATCTTCAATTGACATGCCTTTCCCTTTACCTTGCATGCCTCTGTTTCACCCGCTGCTACACCCTTAAGCTGTGGTAACGCGCCGCTGCCGATGTCGGTAGCACATTTTGAGGCTGTAGCTGTAAGCCCTTGGTGGCAAGTTCCTCATAGTATCTTTGGTACCGTAACCTATCCAGGGTGTCTCCATGCTTTCCACAGTAGAGAGATACGAATGCATTCTCGCCTGCTAGCAATACATCATCCATGGAGATATGCAAGTCGAAGACCTTCACTTGCTCTTTAAAGTGGAAGAATTGGTACATTTCTCTGAAGCTGTGGCCTTGCCAATTTCATAGAAGCGAGAAGTTGTGTCACACCCGAAAACCGAGTGGATGAATAACATGTTGTGACAAACATCACTGCTACCTAACTGCTTCTTAATGGTCTTCTGATTCCATAAACGTCTTTTGGAGTTCTTCTTTTTCTCCGTCCCGGCTATCCAGGCGTATGTAGAAGCGCAACGGGACAAGTAAGTCCATGTCTTCGCCGACAAGTACAGTGTTCTTTTCGTGAGCAAATTCCACGGCTGTCCTTACAATAAGTACATCGGCGTCACCTTTGGCTTGATATTTTGGACAGTTGTTCTGCTGGAGACACCAGCTCAGCATATTTATGAACCGTCGCTTGTTTCTGGGATTGGAAAGGAAGACCTCCTTTTTGAGAGTGACTTTCATGCTCTCTGCGAAAGTTACAGTCGCGTCAGCTTTCCCTCCCGCTCTCCTCTGTTGCCTCATGTTTTTTTGTAGACGTCTCGTCATATCCATCAAATACAACGTTATGCGTCTTTAGTAGAAGGACGGGCAAAGGACGCATTATCCTTCTAGACCAACTATCTATATAACTATGTTCTAACTATATTCGTGCAGAGGCAAAAGGCGTCTTGTGCCCGTCTTTATACTAGAGACGCATAACCAGACGAACAACAAATGTTTGCCCAAGTTTGTCCAGACGGATAATGGGTGCTTACCATTTTCGTCAATTGATCCGTTTCCAGGCCCTTTCTCGTGAGTTTCGAGATGGAATGCCAGGTAGTAAATGGTAAGCACCATTCTCATCCGGTTGGTCAACAAATTCGGAAAATCGCTTACCTTTATGCAACGGTCATTCCATCCGGATTTTTTGGCTAAATGGTAAGCACCCAACGCGGGTAGTTCGACCCGTCTTTACTACTGCAAGCTATTCATGCAGTCGTTACCGGTAATGATGGTTTTGTTAAACCTCCAACAGGATTTGGCAAGTCTATTTGCTACATGGCTGTTCCTTTAATATGTTTGCGATTTTCTTCGATCCGAGTCCGATGTTAACTGTAAATCAGTCCTTCTTCTCGTGAGTCCCAATCGTGGAAGATCAGATGGATGACATATGAAAGTATGGAATTTCGTGCCTGAAACCCAACTGAACAGCTGCATGATGTTGGCGCAGCTGTTTGCTCCCCCGAAACTCCTTGAAACTTACAAATATACTGTATGTAGGTCGTGGATGTGAATCGCTCAACGAAGACTAATAAATCTCCTGCTTGAACTCTTACTTATTGTTCATTACTTCTGTCGATCTAGTTATGTGATAATTGCACTGATCCAGTGAACATATATATTTGAGTTGCACAGTAATTGTTGAAACTGTGATTGTTTCAGGAATTTAGGCTTACCAATTTTTTTTCAAAATCGGGGACAAATTGTTTGGATACCTAATATAAAACAGTCAAGTAAAAAATGTCGTAAATAGTCTCAGTTTAATCAGGAATAATACACAAACACCGGTGACAAACAGAGTAATTTTTTTTTTGAGTAATTAGAGTAGAGTAATTTACTCAGACTATATTTTTCCGTAGAATAATTTTTCAAAGCACTTGTCGCATTAAATCTTTTTTTCCTTACAAGGACAGACTTAAGGCCGTGGCCAAATGGCTAAGGTTTTATGTAGAGCTGCGTGTTGAGACTGCAATGATTTTTATATCAGAAAAACTAAAAGACGATTGCATGACAGAGCATTATTCCTGATAAAGTTAGATAAAAAGTTTTTTAAACGAGATTGAATCACAACCTGGACTATTTGTTTCTCTGCATACCAGTTTGTGTTGATAACGCAATGATGAAGCAATCATGTTCCTTATGCAAAGTCAAACATCGATTATTCCGGACGTTAATTGTCACAATTTTTTTTTCTGGTCAAAACTTGTTCGTGATTATTAATTAATAAGAATGAAAAATGCTTCTTAAAAGCGTGTGTCACCTTGCTTTTATTGTTGCTACTTAAAAGCATTTTCCTTCTGAAACTCATTTTTCGAGGTAAAGTACTGCAGATAATATGAAATTCTGACTCCGACCTGTTTTGTCGCTTAGTGAAAGCCTATGCTATATTAACTAGTTCAACCTTTGCATCAATTTATTGCGATGTTCTCTCATTTGTTGGGCAATAATTCTCCAACATCACTGCGATCGGGGTTTTTTCTCCTCGTTTGGTCACGACGAGGCATAATTTAGATGTTCTCTTTCCTGACACTGCGAATCACACAGTAATTTTCATATACGATTTTTTTGTCGGAGTTTCAAGGTTCCCTTTATTAACATATCCAGTCTGGTATCTAATGCAATATGACTGGCTCATTCCGAGCATGCGCCTGCAAGTAATACAGGACTCTCTCTTTTCCCGCCTGGGTTCCAGGCCCATTTTCAGGGCGGGGTAAGAGGGAGTCCCGGAACAGGACTATAGTAAACGCAGAATTTTTATACTTGAAGTTTACTTCCAACATTGAGTAGATCCGATGCAACAACAAGTTGATCCGCAAACCTTCATTCCTCGATTGTCATTGAGAATTAGGACTAGGAGGGTTGTGCTTCATTCATGATTTGATCAACAGAGCCCAAGCACAAATCCTTCGCTATAAAACTAACATGTGATTACCAAAAGGCGCCAGTTTCTTGCAAGACCAGTGTTCCCGAACTGCAGAAGCCCGCGTTTTTTTCCCAAGAATATTTAGCGTAATCGATTCGGCATTTTTAATTTTCAGCATGTACAAGTAACAAATTCAAAAAAGTTAGAAATTTATATATCTGCGAAGATTAAAAACGTCCACAAACGGAATTGTACCCTAAACGTTTTCCTTTGGCCGTCGTGGTTCAAGGTTTTCCTTCTTTTCTTAGCGGAATAAAGCCTTTATTTCGAAACCAAACCTTTTTTTCTTAATCAGTCTAAAACCGTTAAAATATCTTCTGTTGCAGTTTGTTGCAGGTTGACGGGTGTTTTTCGTAAAATGACTGGACTATGATAATACTCAGCTTTGCATATCGTTCAAAGATTGTGATGTCTATGTTGCAAGGCTGCGAGTAGAGAACTGTGTCGCTGATATATGTTTTGAATGGATGTAAACGAGCTGAAACTCAATCACGCAAGACAGAAATTATGCTTAAATAGTCGAAGTACCATACTCGTCCACTTTTCAGCTACTTCAGTATTAGTCCTCTTCCGGGACTTCCTCTTACCCCGCCCTTAAAATGGGCCTGGAACCCAGGCGAGAAAAGAGAGAGCCCTGTATTACTTGCAGATCGCAGCTATTGTTTTGGGTTGGCATTGCTCCTATTAATAATTATCTCTAGCAGCAACCCTATGCTTTCAGCTTGCATGGGCGGCTATTGCCTGGGGTTGCCTTCATTACCTTAAACTTAATATGGCTTATGTTGTGGTTTCTTCTCTTGTTGTGCTGCACTTGCCTGGGGTGGGGCTGCATATGTATAGGCATATGCTCTAGCGTTTTCAGTTTCCTCACTTTTACTGGGCCAAAATTGTTATTAAGAGAACATGTTTTTGTACATTATTAAATAAAGGCGGCTATGGGTTTATTGCCCATAGCCATTCTAGTCCAGTTGTTGTTTGTTATTTGCCCAGTAAACATAGCTCAGGCAAGGCAGCTCACTTGGAAAGTCTTGTGTCCGATGGGTAAGGGAAATGGGGCATTAAAAAAAAAGACTTTCTCGAGCATATCAACGAATAGCATAGCAGGCGTCATCTTTATTTGATTAGTGTTTTGTGTCATATCTCTCCATTGCCGTCATGCTCATCTTGTGGAGTGTGATTTTTGTGAATTATAATCTCTGGCTGTTTCCACGTAGGTCCGCACCATTCAAATGGATGGGAAAGAAAATACATTCCTCGAGTTTGAAAACTTTCAGCCACTACTCGATAAACTATCTTTTCCAGACCCTTTCCAGCCTCCTCCTCATTTCTCTTTAACATTTCATGATAAATTGAAAATAAATATGCCATTCTTTTGCCGGCTTGGAACTTTTCCTTCGGCGTTCTTGTTGCCATATCAGGGACTTTACGATCTACAACGCAGTCGTCAACGAGAACGCCACGAGACAAAAATATCATTGGTTAAAAGAGGAGAGTAATCGTATTGCACGTGCGGCACGCATTTCAGCACATAGCCTTGCGGCACTCTGCACAACGACTACGTGAAATCACCAAAGATCTCGCCGTCGTACATCGTAAAGCCCCTGTTGCTGGTTTTCACTCACGTGATCAACAGCCATGTTTTTCAACGAAAACAAAAGGACGCCTTTGCATAATAATAGAGTTAAAATCCCGGAGGATTTGGTCGGGGCACCAATATGGCCGCCTTTTCTTTGTTTAGGGCACCAATATGGCGGTCGTGACGTCATGTGAAAACCGAGAATTAGAGAGCTTAAGCAACGACAATGGCGACGGCAAAGAGAACAATAGTGGACAAAAACAATAGCTTTGCACTCCCTGTACGTGTTTTTTTCACTTTTGTCCATTTCTTTGGCGTCGTCAGCAAAATAACAACTTGTAATAGCCAAATTCGAGGTTTTATGAAGAACATCAGCACTTGAGGATAAATTTTCATGTTCTCCCCTAAATTAAGCGCCGTTCCGACCAGTGATATTTTGGAGAAACTACCACACCCTTGTCATATTAAAAAGGTTGAAATAGTCACAAAGTGATTACAATAACGTGAATCTATAGTTTGCTGTGACGTTCTCGTTGCCGTCGCCGTCGCTGTTGCATAAGCTCCCTAATATCTTAACTAATGCTAGAAGTAATTCGTGACGTATTACAGTCGCGTTGCCTGCGCAGTAAAAGTTGCTAACAAACAATTAGCGTTAACGTCCTTAAGTAATTAAAACAATTCTATTGGATTGAAAACATGCATAACTGCATGACAATGAAGCTGTAGCCCTTTTAGCTTCGGGAATTTGAAAAAAAAAACGTTTTGGAGTTCAGATAGTTCATTTCTACTTACATATCTGATAAGGAAAGCAAGGAAGGCAATGAAAGTCACCGAGAAATTTAAAACGTGAATTATCAATATCAATGTGGCATCACATCGGACCCATATGAAAAAGAAATACTGAAGAAATTTAATTACACAATCCTATTTATGAAATACTGCATATACACCAGTAAGATGCAAAACCAAGCTATTCACCTTTCTGTCTTTGTCAATAAAGTTTTATTTAAGTACAGAATAGAAAGCTTTAGATATTAGCTACAAAAAATGCTCCTCCCAGTTTAAGCGCAAAACCGTACATGAAATTACTTAATCATGCATAAGAGAAATGTTAACGTGAGTGCTTCTGAAACCAATTTAAAGTAGATTAAGCGATATAGGTAACTGTTTTTGTAATGCATTGTAATGCAGGAAGCCAATAAAGCACATTAAACTCAAAAACAAAAAAAAACAAAAAATATATATATCAATGTGACTAATGCTGTTTTTCTTGATATTTGTTAATTTCATAGTAATTAAGTCCTTTAATTCCACTAAACAGGATTCGTCCCACTGTACTTTAAATATGTCTTCATTTACAAATCGAATTCATTTAAACGTTGAAGAACATGTCAGAAAAACAAAACAAAACAAAACCGATATGCACTTTACAAAAATTTGGTTTTATCAACGGAGTTGATAATGTAAATTGGCCACCGTACAGAGATTCTAAAAGCTGACGTTTCGAGCGTTAGCCCTTCGTCAGAGCGAATCGAGGGATTATGGGTTACGTGTAGTTTTTATAGTAGAGTAGGAGCTACGCTATTGGTGGTAACATGGCAACGTGAAAAATAGGAATATATTAGTTAAATGAAAAGCGTTCGTTAATACCGTGGGGATTAAGGGTGCCGATTTGAAAGATGAATTTTTGTTCCAGATTCTTGCGGCTTTCCGTCGTACCTAGATGATCAACCTCCGTTGATAAAACCAAATTTTTGTATACTACTTCCCCACCGACGCAGCACCACAGTTTCTTTAGAAACTACCCCTTCATCGATATGCACTTTGCTTGTTAAAAGCACATGGTTAAAATTAATGCCATAGGCATGCCATCCATCACAAAGACTTCTTTTAATTGGCACAAGATTAGACAGCATTTATAACAATTTCCCGAGAAATATGCACAATAGATAAGATGTAACTTTTGATGGTTAAATGATATAATGCGCCCGGAAAGGGTGATAAGAAAGTTCCTTAGCAACGGGCGAAAGGACGACTGAAAAATCATGGGATTCGAACTTACAACCTTCGTAACACCAGGCGGATGCTCTACCCATTACGCTACAAGAACACCGAGATAGTTAGGTCGCCACCTTTGTTCTTTAGACAGAGTCCCACAGCTCTGCGGGCTCTGCGTTGTCTTTGAAGTTCCTAAAATAGATACGCTATCCAAACAATTAGGTTATCAATTAATAACATGTGCCACAAACTTAATCTCTTGTAGATTCTGGAAGCTTATGTTTTTCCATTTTCTTGCAAAATTTTTAGAAAGGAAAGCATGGAAAGCAATGAAGCTCAGTAAAACATATTTGCATTGCGCAACTTGGCTGCGCGTATTTCTTGCGTCATTGGCACGCGCATTGACTCGCGCTCATTGATAAAATGGCGGATTTTCATTGACGCCAAGCTTAATCTGACAAAGAATGACTACTTTCCCCTGAAAGAGCACGGTGACTCCCCCCCGCCTCCTGTTTAACAGTGTTATGTACTCGTAATAGGTACACGGAAAACATATTTTAGGGAGAAAAAAATGTTGGATGGTACAAGTTGTGGTATTTATATATAACTGACGTGAAACTGCATTTGGAGCCAGACACCGAGTGTGAGGTGATGATGTAGCGATCTAATTTGGTTACATTTCTTTGCTCGATCGAGCAATTTGAAATCACTGTACTGAAAGTACCTTTGCCCAAACAGACAAGTAGGCTCGAGTTTTCACTAATATTCAGTCGCTTTTGCGAAATAAGAACAATCTTTTTCCCGGTTGTTGCGAACGCTTCGTAATTCGGTAAAAAAATAAAATAACAACAAACACTTAGAATAAATGGCATGCAGCACGAAAACAAGCACGGTGATCCCATCTTTTTATTGCATTATTTTAATGTCCTGTGCAATTGTGCCAAGTTTAACAAAAAGGGAATCACCTTATTTGCAGAACAATTTCTTACTGCTGGCTGAGTACGTACGCGGCTTTTAACGGGAACAAACAAGTGTTGATGACAAATGAAGTCGAACAAGGCGAAGTTATGAAGGTGTGTATATTAACTCATGAGGGCTCAGTAGTTTGGGCGCTTTCATTGAGATCCGAACGTTCCAGATTTAAGACTTGTTCTCACCGCTCCTTGAATTTGGTCCTGGTAATCCCTGGTTCAACTTCTCAGCTGCACTTGCATAAACAGCAAACTGGTTTGCTTCTGGCGAATTGGGATTCTTGCAGTTGATGTCTTGTTTCGTTGATTGTGTTTCATTGGCCCTAGAAAGCCCTTTGGGAGTGGTGATTTTTGCTTTCATTTATTATTTTTTTTTTTGTTCTATTTCATATTATACATGACATCGCAATATACTTGAAGCTCCTACAGGAATGATCATCATATTTACACTAATACAAAAGTTTCCGGATTTGTGACTGTTACAGATTGTTTTAGCACATACCTACTGAATTGTGTGAAACATAGTAATCGAATCAGTAAGTGTTTGCATCAGAGAGTTTACAGACTATCAACAATGAGTTTACAAGAGTCTACTAGTCTAGAGAAAACTGGATACTTCCAGGAAAATATCAGCAAAAAATTAAAATTTCCAACTGAGTGAAAGAAAACCATCAACTTGTACTTAAGGCTCACGTTACGTTTCGTCATATCTTAAGCATTAGCGCAGATAGCTGAATTCGTTTTGACAGTAACATAATTCGAAAAGTGTGTCTAAAACCTTTTCAGAGGTTTTGGGAAATAAGGAAAGTCCAGCTTTCTGGCTTATCCAAATATCAAAACAGGCAATTTTCAATTTCCACTAGCGGGAGACCTTCGGAAAACTAACTACAAACTTGGGTTGTGACTAGGCTTTTCCGCAAATTGCTCCAATTTCTGCTAAAAGTTGTATAAATTTGGTCGCACTCGCGCCTGCCCGCGCCCTAGTGTATGTGTGTGTTTTTATGTGCACCGGTAAGGGTAACTTGTGTGAACTTTATTACTGGTGCTTCGTTGTCGTCTCTAGAATGTCGAGAGAGGTGTGAAGTCAAGAGGGAGGGGTTCCGCGGATGGTGTCGATAGTTTAGGGCGTAAAGGGGTTAAAAACTGCAGTTTTTCAACTAATGCTATTGTATTGCATCAATTTAATTCAGGTTAAAACTGTCGCACATAAGAAGAATCCTTGAAAATAATTCAGATTTCTCAGTAACGTATAGCCCTCTATTTAACTTTAAGCCATATGCGGCGATGTCGAGAGCATCTAAAAAAGATTGCAAATATGGATTTAGAAGTTACAGTCAGAGAAACTACTCTGTCAAATGAAGCAGCCCCAGAGATAAGAGTGTTTGCTCGGATCAGGTAAAAGTAATAACGAACATTTTGTTGACGCCATATTTATCAAAATACATTATGACTACATATAGCATCTAGTACCACCGACACAATACGGCAAATTTGCCTTAAACTAATGTATTAAGTTTGTGAAGTACCGGTATGGGCTTTTTTCAGTGGTTTAAGTGTGGTTGACAAGTTTGTACGCTATCCAACTTATGAAAAAAAAAAAAACCTTGTTCACCAATCACTTTTTGTCGTTATTTCCTGCGTAGGAAAGCGGTAGCAATGACACTGAAAGTGCAACCGATGAATTGATCGAGAATGTAGACGCGCTTACTATTAGTCAATATGCAAGCTATTTCCCCAGTACAGATACTTCAAGCGCTGGATCTTCATTTGCTGGCTTTGATTAACTTGAAGTGAAAAAAATAAAGCTCAAAAAGTTCCTGGTAGCATGCAAGGTAGAAACCTTCGGACCCAAAAATTTGCGTGACCAGAGTAGTGCCCACAATCGCACGAGGCAGCGTTACATTAACCACATTGCTGATGCTGTTGCAGCGCTGCTGAAGATTGTGTCGCCTGAAAATACCGTCGAGATCTGGCAAGCACTCTTATCCTCAAAAGCACTAGATAATAGGCTGGAGAAAGAGCCAACGATTACACCGTCAGAGAGAGCTCTTCTTAAACCTCTTGCAGAGGCTTATTACATTACGGAAAGCTTGGAAACAAGGCGGTAGATACTGTCAATTATGACTGGGACCGTTTCGTACAAAGCTATTGCCGAATTTATTCCCGACCTCACCCGGTATTACTATTCTGTCACGAATTTGCATCAGCTCCAGTATGGCCGTGGAACTCAAATACCCTTGGGAGAAGAGAGAGGCGCAAGAATAACAATCGATCGCAAAAAGCTAGACTATTTTCTAACTTTCATTACCAGCCTACACATCGTTCAAGATCTGCCATTTGGCGGAAATGTTCTTCGTCTCTCCTCAAAAAAAACGATAGCCGTTCCTAACGACATTAGGAGGATGATTCCGCAACTGATCTGTGAGTAAATGAATGAAGGGGTAGTTTCTAAAGAAACTGTGGTGCTGCGTCGGTGGGGAAGCAGTATACAAAAATTTGGTTTTATCAACGGAGTTGATAATGTAAATTGGCTACCGTACAGAGATTCTAAAAGCTGACGTTTCGAGCGTTAGCCCTTCGTCAGAGCGAATCCTGTACGGTGGCCAATTTACATTATCAACTCCGTTGATAAAACCAAATTTTTGATCTGTGAGTAGTATATTAGCTACTTCAAAGAAACAGGTTTCAAGGCTTTCAGCCAGAGGACCATGCTGAAATTTTTAACAGCGTGCAAGGCTGCAAGCGTGCAAGTCTTTACAGGGTCTAGACTACCTTGCGGCCGAGGGATGAAAGCATTTCATGATCTCATGGTGGTTGTTGACAAGGTGATGTTGGTGCCCGCCAGGAAAGGAAAATGATGAATGGTGCATGAAATGAATCATATATGAACTGTGGATATGAAATCAAGTGAGGCTACGATCTTCGCAGTTATGAACGCAATTTTTGCAATTGCGTAGAGAAGCCTGAAAAGTTCAGGACTTCAACGGGGTTTGAACCCTGAACTTTTCAGGCTTCTCTACGCAATTGCAAAAATTGCGTTCATAACTGCGAAGATCATAGCTTCACCTGATTTCATATCCGCAGTTCATATATGATTCATTTCATATACCATTCATCATTGATTCATTCCTCACGGGACCATTAGAACCCACAAATGACCAGCTCCCAACGTCAGTGGCTTCATAGCTCAGTTGGTTAGAGCGTCGCACCGGAATCGCGAGGTCACGGGTTCAAAACCCGTTGAAGTCCTGAACTTTTCAGGCTTCTCTACGCAATTGCTTAAAATTGCGTTCATAACTGCGAAGATCATAGCTTCACTTGATTTCATATCTGCAGTTCATATATGATTCATTTCATATACAATTCATCATTGATTCATTCCTCACGGGATCATTAGAACCCACAAATGACCAGCTCCCAACGTCAGTGGCTTCATAGCTCAGTTGGTTAGAGCGTCGCTCCAGAATCGCGAGGTCACGGGTTCAAACCCCGTTGATGTCCTGAACTTTTCAGGCTTCTCTACGCAATTGCAAAAATTGCGATCATAACTGCGAAGATCATAGCTTCACTTGAGGAAAGGAAAAGGGAGACATGTGACGCTCTAAACGCGGGACAGTTGTATTTAAAGGAGGATTACAAGGTAAGAATATAACACCGGTTTTATTTTATTAATGAGCGGAAGGGGGAGAGGGTGTGGTGGTAAGTGGAGAAGATGGAGAAAGCACTCACCAGACATCTCAGGTGGAAAAGAAGTCATCTAGTCGGAAGAAAGCGGCATTCAGTTTCAAGTGGTTTGCTAGGGTATACTATATATATATAGCTTTGAAGTTCTAGTGACTTTGTTAAGGTAAATTTCGTTAATACAGTGAATTTTGTTTTGTTTCCTTTTCAAGAACGTTTGTCTATCGTAGGTCCTCATCAGCGAAGATAGCTGTGTACCTGATTACTGTAATGTACGCCCTTAATTATTCTACAGACAAACAGTTTCGGCGCAAATTTGGCCATGCCGACAATGAACACTGTTGCGAGTGCTAGACTTTGGAATAACTGCTCTTCTCCGTCCAAAAGGCCGCAGACGAGGCAGGCTTTAGTTTTCAGAGGACGATCGTGATGAAACGATCTATTTAAGCAATCACGCGGTTCAAGCTATACAGCTATGGAAGTGCCATCAAATTGGTTCGGTGAGGCAGGATCAATGCAGTCTTGACGTTTTACGGCAGCTGATCGAGGAAACCTGCTCAATTACTAATGACTGGGAGAGAAAGTTCGACAGATCAACAGCCTTTTCGCGGTGGTCTTTGATTTTCTTTTTCCGCTCTCACGCCTTTTGTATGATCATTTTTGGGGTACTTTGTTTGTTTATTCGCTTGTTAAGGTTCGCACAAGATCCACCCATATCTGATTTTGCCTTGTTTTTTGCGGTTACTTAAGCAATAAATAATTTTCGTTCGTTTGAACAAAGCGAATTAGAACGTAAATATATTTTCCACTGTTATTTTAGCTTCGCATTCTTTCTTACGGTTTGTCGCCTTTAGGTGTCGCAGTGCTCTTATTGTACCTTCCCATTGGTTCGTTTTACCTATTTAAGATGCTGTTTCCAGTTTGTTCTCTCTCTCTAGCTTGCGACCTAAGCACTTTAGAGCTGTTTCTGTTTCGGATGATTTAAGATCTGGCCCCACCCACCCTCCCGTTTCTCAGGCTTCTATGAGTTTTTTTTTTTTTAATTCATTCTATCTGTTTTTGATACTGCTTTTATTTCATCTGTTTCCAGGCGGTAGAGATGCTTACGTGGACCGCACGAGGTGCTTTAAATGTCACAACCTCGGTCACTGGGCAAGAGAATGCACTGCCTCCTGGGATAGCCCACATTCTCCCTAAGATACTCATACAGCTCCTACAGAACCAGTCACGGAGCCCACGCCCAAACCAGTGCAAAGCAGCAATGCTTGATGAGGAGGTTGCTGATATCGCTAAGGTGCATTGCGATAGCGAATTGTTTGAGATTGAGTTAAGTACTAGTCCGTCGTGTGTCAACGTCAAAGGAAATCTTCGTAGAAGCTTAGAACTTTGGAAGTGTATTGGAACCCCTAGTTTTATCTTTTAGTTTTCCGGAACCAGCGGTTTTAAAAACAACAGATCGTCTCTTTCACATTTAGGGTTTGTTGAGGAGGCTATTCAAGACTTAGTTGAGTTGGGTTGTGTTGTGGAAAATAATGGAAAGAAGAGGATCGTTCTTGATTTAAGTTACGTGAACAACAGCTGTGCCTTACTTTGCGCGGGGTGCAGATATGTTTTCCTTCGATCTGAAAAGTGGGTACTATCATGTTGAAATTTTTGAGGGCCATCAAATATATCTTGGTTTTTCCTGGAAGCATTCGAATTCCAGTCAAATGGAGTTCTATGTGTTTACAGTTTTACCTTTCGGATTATCGTCCGCTCCTCACGTGTTCACAAAAATTCTTTAGCCTCTTGAGAAGCATTGGAGGCATCAGGGCATTTGCGTTGCTGTTTCTCTTGACGACGGATGGGGTATTGAAATGGATTCTCAAGTGTGCAGTATTGTCGCAGATGCTGTTAGAACTGACTTTTCAAAGGCGCGTTTCGTTACTAATGAGGATAAGTCAGTGTGGATACCTTGCCAGAGGCTTGATTGGTTGGGTATCACTTAAGATAGCGCTCGTTTAACCATTGAAATTATTTATCAATAGGAGGCTTGCCAATATAACTAGTACCATTGACATCATTATCGACTTCGGTTTTGTTCTTTCTGCCAGAGGGTTGACCTCTTTTACAGGGCAGATAATTTCTACAGCACCAGTTTACGGGAACATTTCTATGATCATGACTAGGCATTGCATTATGTCTACTTTAAGCGCGCAGAACTGGGACTCGAAAGTTAAGATGGATCTCTATTGCATCGAGGAGTTATATTTTTGGAAAAACAATCTAAATTTCATAAAAGTGTGCGATTTTTTTCTCTTTAATAAGCCACAGCATTTCGCTTACTTCGATGCCAGTGCTACAGGAGGCGCTTCAGTTAGTATTCTTAATTAGGAATCTGTGTGTCCGAAGCTTTGGGAGCCTTCAGAGTGTTCTAAGAGCTCTACTTGGAGAAAGCTTGCAGCCATTGATTTTTCTCTAGAGTCTTGCGCCAGGTTTGGAAGGTTCACTTGAAGTCGGAAGCATAAAACTGGATTTCCAAAGGCTTGCTATTAAGAGTTTTCAGTTTTGCGCGAAGCGCAGTATTCGTTTGGAGGTGCAGTGGATCCCACGAACTGAAAACGAGACTGATTACATCAGTCGCCTTTTAGACTTTGATGATTGGCAAATCACGCATAATCTCTTTCTAAGTTAGGAAGAGTTATGGGGACAGCATACAGTTGACTGTTTTGCTAATTATTATACAGCGAAGGTCCCTTGATTCGTTTCGCGTTTCTGGAATCCGGGTGCGTCAGGGATTGACTTGTTTGCCCAAGAGTTATGCTCCGAGAATTGTTCAGTGGTTCCTCCAGTTTCTCTTGCTTCCCGCGTTATCCATTATGTGAGCTTACAGAAAGCGATGGCTAACCTTGTAGTCCCATTATGGCCTTCGTCCAGTTTCTGCCCTCTCCTAACGAGCAAATATCGGTAGTTCATTAAAGGATGCTTTACGCTGAGTGCATCCCAAGCTCAAACCCTGGGAAGAAATTTAAGTTCATTATTTGGTTCTCCTCGTTTTAAATGCGACGTTGTCGCGTTTTGATTCGAATTTTTGTAGAGACTATCCAGCTTTTTGCCCTTTGAGTAGGTGTCTGAGCTGGCTTGTAGTGCTGGTATTTGCAGGATTTGACACTGGTCATTAGGTGCAAGCTGTGTCCAGGGTAAATGACACTGGTCATGTGAAGGGAGACTGTGTCCGTTGGAGACGTTTTCTGTCGTTTTAGAGCTTTGATAGTAGAACGAGAAAGTTTCGAGTTCTCTCGACAATGGGAGCCCTCTTCACCTATGGAAAATTGTTTCCTTTTTTGACACTGATTCGCGAATCGTAACTCAACGTGCCGTTCTGGCCAAGGTTGAACTGCGTTGTTCTTGTTGATTTAGGTTTTTTTCCTCTCTTAATCAAGGCTGTATCTTTGTTTTTGCTCATTGTTAGGTTATTTATTACTTTACATTCGTTTGCATGTAGTTTGTGGAGCCTTTGTGGGTTTAAATTATCTACTAGAGCATGCAAGTTGCGTATAGGGTATATATGCAGTTATTACGCGTTTTTGATTTAGTTTTCTTTGCGGGTTATTCGCTAGGCTTCTGTTTAGGTGCTACTTTGCATGCCTATTTGGCCCCGGGGAGGTCGTTGTAGTTTTTCAATATGATGCTGACTGCAGACTTTGCGTCACAGGCATACGGCCGCTTATTAGAATCGCTGTCATGCATCACATGCGTCACAATTGGTAGAGCCGCTATCCTGTTGTTGCAAAATTTTGGTGATATATTTTTTTTCTTGCAGGTTGTAATTTCAAGTAATGTATGGATGGTGCTCCCTCCTGCTATTAGGTCGGATTTCAATTCTTTATTTAATCTTTACTTCGTTCTACGGCAGATTCTACTGTGAAGAAATATCTTAAGGAAATAAACAAGTTTTTCTGTGGTGTAGAACTAGGAAAATTGCGCTACAGTTTACATTTTCTTCTTCTGTTGTCGCCCTTCATCTATTTGGCTTAGATCAACAGCTTAGGTCCCCGGCCACAATAGTTTTGGTCCATGTCGCGCTGAAGTGGTTCCATTCCTTTGTTCGGGATGATGTTAACACTCCTTTGGATAACGCTTCTTGCAAGAACTTGATTGAGAGCGCCAAGAGAACAAGGAGCAATCCAGTTAACGAAAAAAAGCCCGTGGACCCTGCCATCATTAGAAGCATTGTTGACGTTCATGGCGCTGGGGAAGCATCTTTAAAGGACTTTTGTATTGCCGCAATAAGCTCTTTAGGTTTTGCAAGATTTTTTTCGTTTTAACGAATTGGCTGATATTCAGCCAAGACATCTCACGTTTTGCGATGGTTTTGTTAAAATGTTTGTGCCAAGGAGTAAAACGGGTGTATATAGTGAGGGCAACTACGTTTATATCGCTACGTTAGAGAGCAAATACTGCCCAGTAGCTATCCTACGTAAGCATATTGAAGTAGCCAATTTGGATCTGTCTAGTCACGTGCCCTTATTGAGGCCATTAACAAGGAACAAGTCGGGTTATAGTCTTGGGAATGGCAAGTTATCCTATACTCGCTGCAGGGAAAGATTTAAGACAACTTTGAAAGATTTGGGCTATTACCTCAAGGAGTATGGCCTACGTACTCTCTTTTCTGGGGGTGCTACAGCTGTTGTCAGTAATAACGCTTCCAAAGCAGTTTCTGAGAGGTTGTCAAAACTTCGTGGGCGCTGGAAAACAGACGAAGCGAAAGACATGTGCGTTTTAGAGACAGTTTAAGTGTGACGAAATATATCGGTATTTAGCTCATATTTCAATATGTTATCTGTTTTTCCTTTGCCAATGCTGTAAGATCACTTTTCTTTAAAGTGTTAGGGTTCGCACTCGATCCACCCATATCTGATTCCGCATGGTTTTGCAGTTATTTAAGCGGTAAATAATTTACTTTCGCTTGAGCGAAGCGAAGTAGGACGTAACCCAGTTTTGTTATGGCTTACATTTGAATTCCAAAAACTGTAACGGCCATTCATTTAACTCCCTAAAGAGGTCAGGCCTTTCCTAACGAAATTGGTAAATCAAAAAAGAATATATATCTTCCCATCCGTACAACTTGCAATATAACAACACCATAACAATTAAGAGGTATCTTCAATCACGTTCAAGCATTATTGAATTTTTGTCATCACATTTCCTTCTGTCTGTGAGCAGATGGCCACGCAACCGCTCTTTTATCCCACTTCGGTTGTCGTAACCGCTGACCCCTCGCCCGATCTTCAAGTAGCTAGAGAGCTTGTTGGGCGTCAAACTCTCCGAAGTTCCTCTTTTTATCGTCCGCGATGAGTTGTACGAAAAGTAGGTGAGAGCTACTCAGTATTCTGAGGATTTTAAGAAAGATCTGCTTTTCATTCATTCTCTCACACACTCAGTCCTTTCTGGAAAATACAGTGAATCATGAACTGAGAGTACTTGCTTGGATTTGTTCGATTCCCACGAGAGATCGGGGAAAGACGGCTCGCCACTTTCGAGGTATTTCCGTTATTGATTAATTTTTGTGTAAAGGATTTGATTACATGATTGAGCTCAAAAACTCGTTGTACACCTGTGTTACCGACCGAAATGTTTGATCGAAGAAATAGAAGACAACATAGCATTTGAATTGTAGGGCCACCCACATGCTTCTGTAAACATAGTCTTGAAAGAAATTTTTGTCGTATAATATTGTATTAAGTATGCAGGTCTATCGCTTTTAAAGGTATAGTTTTAAGCGTAGCATTGAAACTTTTACTCCAAGTCGTTTTGCACGCACGACTTTGTTTAACAGGTATATACATATCGTATGATAATTGATTGTTACTTTCATCACCTACTGAATTGAAGTGGCGATAGTTTCTGTAAAATCCTAGAATTTGGTAAAAGTAAACAGAACTTCATTTTTTAGCGCTCTTATTATGATAGAAAATATCCCTCGTGTGCTGGAAATGGTCCAGTTTGTTGTATAAACGATACACGTAGGCAATTCATTGTCCCGAAGCCTGTTGATTGCGTTACTGCTTTCACGTTTAGAGCTCTAATTGCGTCGCGCTTTGAGTGTCCAAGCCAATTTTTTTTACATATTATAGTTTAATAATAATCTGCCGAAAATCTAAAGTAGAATTATCTATCTTTGCAAAATGTTTACATTTTCTAGTTGTTAAGAAAAATAGGTGTCCATGTGCAAAAGATGGTTTCATCGCGACGTACTGATTTGCTGAACCCAAACACGCAAGAACTGAAAACTGTTGGGATCTCGGTATTTGATGTTTTCAATTGCCAGATTTCTCAAAAACTAAGTCAGTTAGGAAGCTTAATTGATATCATCGATAATAGTTCACCAAAGGGTTTCTCTCGACAAATATGAAGAAATCCGATTGGCACTTTAATTTGTCCGCGAATTCTCGATATTTGCAGTTAGCTGCTCTTAAATGCCTTCGCAAGGGTGGCGTATTGAAGAGGAATATCACAAGGAATGGTTAGTGATCATAACACGAATTCCATTGCCACAGAGAGAGAACTCGTGGCAAAACTAAATGAGTCAACAATTCGCGAGAGGACTGGTAATCAAGGAGTGAACTGGGTTTTTAACCCTCCTTTAGCACTCCATTTTGCTGAAGCGCATGAGATAATGATCAACGCGGCTAAGAAAGCGGACGAGCAGCTAATGATTACTTTTATCGGGGCAGAATCTCTTGGAACTCCAGACCGATAACGTACCAGACGGCCAATCCAAATGATGATACCCCCTAACACCTAACCATTTCCTACACTGCCAAATAGGTAGCAAATTTGCGCCCGATTCCGTAGACGAGTGGACGAGACGGTAGTGGTGTAGTAAGGACTGTTGAACACATCAATACATGGTGGCTAGACATAGTGGTGAATCTGAGTGGCGATTTTGGCAAATTCTTGTCAACTCGCCAAATGTATGTAAATTAGTTCAGTACGCGGTAGCCAGCCAGTCGACAAATCTTGCGAATTAGTATGGGAGCATCTGTAATCCCGTGGGAATTGTCTGGTGAGAGAAAGCTGCCTATCTAAATGTGTTAAGGGGGCCCAAAGGAACATGTGAAATGTTGTCGGCAATTTTGCAACTTCCGCCGACGGCTTCTACGGGAGGTTAAAAGTGTGACCCTCAGAGTTCAACATGGAAACGAAGCTTGATCTTCAACTGCTTTGTTACCATCGTCAATGGTGGCGAATTTTCCACAAAAATTGTCATCCTTTTAATTGGGGTCTATCTGACACGCAACAGTAATAGAACGGATACCGTGACCACGCTAACGTGAAAACGAGGCTGGAACACGTAATGCCTTGTAGCAATTGGTTATGACGACAGATTGTCCCAATCAGCCAAAAGAAATTTTATCACAACTCCGTGACAAATATAAAAAGGTATCCTATTCATCTCCCTCGTCTTCCTCCTCCTCCTCCTCCTCCTCCTCCTCTTCATCATCATCATCATCGTAGTCATGATCATCATCAACATTATCAACATCAGATGACTCATGGTCATCATCATCGGCATTATTATCACAGCTTCCATTATGTTCAGCCCCATTGCAGCTGCAAACATCGGTACATTTAGGTCCCACTTCGCGACTTTGACATCTGTTAGGGGAATAGAGCAGCTTGGGCCAATCCCTGTACAGCAACCCATAGAGATATGGTGTATAAACGTACAGCTGTACCTTGAGAGAAACCATTAGCAGGCTGATACAAAATGGTTGCTGCATGCTGTTGATGGTACAAACTCGAGGGCCACTACTATCAACATCATGTAACCTGACAACGACATGCACGAGTAGTGTCCCTCAGGCAATTCCCAGAAATAATAATAGCTTTATTAATTAATCCATCATTAAATTAAAAAAAAAAACCATGAATTTCCGATAATAAAATTAAAACATGAAAAATATAAGAGGTAATGTACTGTTTCAAGTGAAGCTATGATCGTCGCAGTTACGAACGCAATTTTTGCAATTGCGTAAAGAAGCCCGAAAAGTTCAGGACTTCAATGGGGTTTGAACCCGTGACCTCGCGATACCGGTGCGACGCCACTGACTTTAGGAACTGGTCATTTATGGATTCCAAAGTTCCCATGAGGAATGAATCAACGATGGTATATCATTTTATCGTTGATTCATTCCTCACGGAAACATTGGAACCCACAAATGACCAGCAACCAAAATTAGAAATGAGTACAAATTTCGAATTAAAGAACAACAACAAGGGCGGACCCCCCCCCCCCTCCTTTTTTTGATCAAGGCTTCGTTTTTCTTTTGTAAGCGTGTGTTGGATGTTACTTCGAGCTTTTTTACTTAAATTTATCGTCTTTACTAAACATTGTTAATAAGAGAATTTATCGAACGTCGTTCGAGTTAACGGCCCTTACAAACTGGCTTCGAACCAGTTACAGGCGTCGCATTTAGTTTCGCAAAAAGACGAGGTAGGCTGGATACGAATGTCTGTTCTACAGTGTTTCTTACAAACAGTTGTACCAGTGTAGGTAGGCTATTGTAAAGGAGCATTAATTGCCAAAAGAACGATCCCATTGACACTTGTAAACCAAGTGAGTAGTAACTGTAGTTACATTTCATCGCCTTCCTGATTGTAAGAAAATTTCTACTCAAGTTATAATACAAGCAATTTTAGATCTATTTACCTTTGAGCCGCACTGTGGTACAGAATCCAGGTTTTTCGGTTCTGCAAACTGTCTACTTGAGTTTTAGTCAAAAAGAAAAATGAACGAAGAAACTATTAAAGGCCCATCTTCAACCGACAGGCATTTCAACTGTTTGGTTTTTTTTAAAATGGAAATTCGCATTGCTTATTGTAGCGATCTGATTGGGTGAATTTCAGCTTTGACGGGATTTTCATATATGAAAATTATTCCGTGGCACGCATTGCCTGTTGGTTGAAGGTGGCTGTTGGCTGGTCAACTTCTAAAACGGCGCTGTACTATCTTAAATAAGCTGAAGTCATCCGTGCAGGGGCTCCAGCTGATTTGCTTGCTTCTGCCCTTTCTCAATGTCAAGAGGCTTCGCGCGTTTACGAGGACTATAATGCTTTAAAGGATTTCGTATCTGCTTTTCCTGCCCCGACTTTGTCTTCGTCTAAGCGTTCACTTCCACCTTAGTCTTTCTGCTTCTAGTATGTGCGTTTATTCAAATTTCACTACCCCAACTACTTATCTCTAGAGGTGAACCCTACACGGAAGCATACTGTCAGCATTAACTATTTACCTATCCATGCCTTTATTATTGCCTTAATGCACACTTCTGACTGTTTTATTAGCATATACGTATTTACTTCATTTCGTCTTGCCTTGATTTTAGGCAAATCACTTTGCTTGGTACATTATTTTCTTCTATAACTCTGTATGTCTTTGTGGTGCCATGATTTCGATGGCGTATAAATAAAGTGTGTTGTTATTGTTGTGTCGTCTTTAGTTTTGTGGTTCTGTTTTATTCTGTTTTGGGATTTCTTTTGAGGTTGGGTTCCTCGCGGTCCCCCGCGCTGTTTTGCGTTCTACATGCCATTGCTTTCTGTGGCCGCCAAACTTCATACCTCAATAGGAGTGTGAGTAAGATCGATGTAAATAGGATACTAATTGTTCTGTATTTCATCATCTGAAGGTGGCCGACAGACTTCCATACCTCAATAGGAGTGTGGGTAAGATCGATGTAAATAGGATACTGTCTACTTCATTTCCCGCGCAATCTGACATCATTTACGTGTCGTGTAATGGTCATAATACGTCATGTGCGGTCACCAAGCTGAACGAATAAAAACGATCTGCCACATTGAGAACCTTTTTTTAATTAAACAACCTGAAAAAGACCAGTAAAACTGATCGAAACGTCGGCTTTAAATATGTTTTAACCTTGGAAATTCCCGGAAACAATTCAAATTTTAATTTTATGTACCTAGTATATATAATTCGCATTTCGTTGGAGATATTGTCATTTCAATAACTCGAATATTAATGTGTGTCAGCAGCAATCAATATGATTGTTTTATTTGCTCCTTCATTAGAAAATGGGGACCTGGCTAAGATCAAATAAAAGGTTTTACAAAAAGAACCAAAATGACAGACTGGGATAACATTTAGTATTAATCTTAGAAGGCAAAGGTTTAAACACACTTTAATTTTTCACCTGAAAGGGTTAACTACTGAGAAGACTGTATTTAACCCAGCTGTGTGAGTCACTTTGTAAGAAAGTCACACAGTTATTTGTGGAATTGAGAGACGCAAAGCCGTATCATATTTTGAAAGTGTATTTAGGGCAATATACTTACAGCTCTTCTAGATGTGTGAGTTCTGAGAAAACGTTTTCTGGGAGTTGAGTTATTTCATTCTCACTGAGATATCTAGAAATGAAAATAAAATTAGAAATAAGTACTAAATTCAAATTAAAGAAGAACAATGTAATTAATACCATTTCAGTTTTAATTGCCGTTTTGTTCTTAGCATTCCCAGATCGTCGTTGTACTCGATTCTACTTAGACAAGAGCAGTAAAATTAATCCCAATTGTCCCAAAAGGAATCCGTGAACTACTCAGACCTATCAAATCAAATAAAAATGGATAGCTGTGGATTGCTAGTTTATTTCATTGTCGTGATGACATGCATTAGTAAGCTGCCCTTAACAAATTATTGGCTGGATTCATACATTCATGTACAGCCTCATTCAAAATGATATATGAAATGGATCATATAAGAACTGCAGATATGAAATCAAGTGAAGCTATCATTCTCGCAGTTATGAACGCAATTTTTGCAATTGCGTAAAGAAGCCTGAGAAATTCAGGACTTCAACGGGGTTTGAACCCGTGACCTCAAGATACCGGCGCGACGCTCTAACCAACTGAGCTATGAAACCACTGACGTTAGGAACTGGTCATTTGTGGGTTCCGATGTTCCCGTAAGGAATGAATCAACGATGATATATCATTTCATCGTTGATTCATTCCTCACGGGAACATTAGAACCCAGAAATGACCAGCTCCCAAAATTAGAAATGAGTACAAATTTCGAATTCGAAACATGAACAACAAAGGCGGACTCCCCCACCCCTCCCCTTCTCTTTTGACCAAGCATTTTTTTTCTTTTGTAAACGTGTGTTGAGTATTAGTCAAAATGAACGAAGAAACTATTAAAGGCCCATCTTCAACCGACAGGCATTTCAACCGTTTGTTTTTTTTTTCTTTTCATGGAAAATTGCATTGCTTATTGTAGCGATCTGATTGGGTGAATTTCAGCTTTGACAGGATTTGCATATATAAAAAAATGTCCCATGGCACCCATTGCCTGTTGGTTGAAGGTGGGCCTTTAACCAATCAATGCAGTGGCTACAACTGTACATGTGTTTTAACTCAGCAAGCAACGCCGATTAAACTTAGAGATTTAGTCTTTGCATGCTTTAAGTAGAAATTTACTTCAACTGCATGTCCATGGAAGTGATCTACTTAACTTTACGGAAATAAGAAAGCCCACGCAAGTCATTGTTTCTTTGGCAGCCCGAGAAGACAATTAATCACATGAAGTTATGAATTTTCTTATGATTGGTCTGTCCATGGGACGCATTTTCTTTGTTGAACTTGTTGTTATAAATCTTCTTAGAACCTGTGTTCGAAGCCTACATTTTTAGTCGCAAATGACCAAATCTCCCAGAATGCATGCAGTAAATATCCGTCTCAAAAAAACTGGAATTGATAATTTTTCAGGGAAACAATGTTGCCGCCTTTGGCAGGAGGTTGTGCTCTCGCCGCGATCGCTTCGGCCCCTGTTAGCATCATAAAGTATTAATTACTTC
>NC_090881.1:5204417-5219417 GCF_036669935.1 Montipora foliosa
ACCTATTTTTTGCAAGACATGTTTCGACATACTTATGCCAACTTCAGTTGTGATGAGTTTTACAATTTGAATTTAAACCTATTTATAAGAAAAATACAATGGCTGAATTGATACATTATTGGCATACTTACAAAAACAAATTAAATGGATTACCAAAGATACTTAGATACTATGGTCGCGACAAAGTAAATTACAACGAACTTTTTCTTTTTCTTTTTAATTTTTTCATTTTTAACGGCTTTGTCGCGACGATAGTATCTAAGTATCTTAGCTAATCCATTTACTTTGTTTTTGTAAGTATGCGAATAATGTATCAATGCATCCATTGTATTTTTCTTATAAATAGGTTTAAATTCAAATTGTAAAACTCATCACAAGTATGTCGAAACATGTCGTAAAAAAATGTGAAATCTTGTTTTATTTCTTCAAGTCATTTCAAACTGTGATGATGTAGATTAGGCTTAAAATCATGTAATGATGTAGCTGCACGAAGGTCACTGGATAGGCTGTTCCACAACCTTGCTCCGCTTTAAGAGAAATTGTTCTTCAAATAATTGGTGCGGGGCTTCGGAAGAGCCAATTTATTTTCAGTATTCCTAAATCGATATGATGTTATGTCGTTTCGAAACACAAATCTCGAACTCAGATACTCAGGTGGCATCCCATGCAAAGATTTATACATCATAACAGCAGCTGATTCCAATCTTTGATATTTGAGTTTACCCCAACCCATTGCCCGGAACAATTCATCGACATTTAAATCATAAATAGCACATATAAAAACACGGGCCGCACGATTTTGGAGCATCTGAAGCTTTTCTAGAGGCCGCTGCCACAGTTGCCCCATACAGTACTACAGTAACTAAAATATGGTTGAACTAGGCTGTCATATATATCAATTAATATATTAAATGGGTATAAGATGTCGTATTCGCTTAATTGCGCCCAATGCAGAAGCATTGGCATGGTCAACGGTGGTTTAGCGGCTATCAACCGCGCCGCTCACCTCTGTGTCCCGGGTTCAATCATGACCTCGGGTCCTATGTGGGGTGAGATTCAGTCGATCTCAATCGGACTCAGAGGGATTTTCTCCGGGTTCTCCGGTTTTCTTCCCTCATCAAAATCGACTCTCAGTCACTTGTAAACATCCGGCTGCTGGCGGATATCCTCGATAGGGGTAACCTCTGGTATACTTCCCTTTTATTGAATTACATGAATAAAGTTGCCACTACAGTCTTTTTTTTGTTGTTGCAAATATTCTGTATATCACATTCGCAATTCATGTTTTAGTCAATAGTGCACATCAAGAGATTTCGTAGATGACCTGCTTTACTGGATGTTCATTTATACTGAAAGAAGGAATTTCAGGAAATGTTGATACTTTCTGTCTCAACACAACTAACATGATCTCAGTTTTTGTTAAATTCAAGGTCAGTTTATTGGCTGATAGCCATGTGTACATCCCGTTTTTTAAATCAAAGTTAAAGGGGCAGTGTCATGGATTGTAGTAAAAATCTGGAAAGCTAAGGAAATCTCTTTACCGATGGCAAACAAAAATGAAGGCCCAGATTTTCTTCAAAACGGCTATTTTAGCTCACAGAAACCATTCTTAAGTGTTTGTGGTTACGCGTAACGAAGATTAAAGTGAATGCCAATTTAAAAACGTCGGGCCGACGTTTTCAAGTATTCCCTTTGCATCTTAGATAAATTTCTTAATAACTTAGTGTGGCTCATTTTTCTTTTAAAATTTGATCCATTTTTATCTCACAGCGGTGATCCAGAAGCAACTTAAGAATAAAAAACAAAAACCCCTAAAAATATATTAGTAAATTTATAGTCAAAATAGAAGGGATAAATCCCATCAATATGTTTTAAGTCTGCGCCACTGAAGGCGAGGCTGGTGTCATCTGCATACATTCTAGGTTGTGAAAATACAGACAATTTGGCAGGTCATTAATATAAAAGTAAAGGTCCTAGAATTGTTCCGTGGAGACACCACTTTTAACTTATTTTGGAATAGACATAAAGGAGGCGAGTTTAAGTGCGATTGCTGAAATATCTTGCGAACCATTTGTGACAGCAACCGCGTATTCCATAGAATTGCAACGTTGCTAATAAAATATTGTGATCGACGGTGTCGAAGGCCTTCTTTAAATCAAGAAAAACAACGGCATTGGCAAAAGCGCGATCAATATCCATAAAGGAAAGGAAAGGAAAGGAAAGGAAAGTGTCGTTCTAGCGTTGGGGTAGCCTGTGTACAGCCGCCTCCGAAAAAAAAAAATCGGAGAGGAGCGTCTGTGATTTACCGTTACTAACTGTGTTCCAATCTCGTACCCAGAGTCCTCGGGCTTTTTGGCCAGCGGGTGAGCGCCCGGAGAGACTCTGGGATAATCGACTCCATTTTCCCAGAAAACGTGGGTTCCGGTCTTATGACGTATGGTTGAGTTTAAACGGAAGCAGAAAAGAGAAAACCGTTAACAGTAGAAATGGCGGGTTGAAAGTGTTTGAGAAACAAGAATTTTAGCCTTACACACAAAGAAACTGGAGAAATGATCATTGGCTTGCTGTAAGAGCAAGTGAAGACGAAACCTCTGACGCTTTCGGTGAGTGTATTTTTGGTGTTTCAGCGTACATTCCACCGTACAGAATGCAATGAGAATGCCATCGTGCAAGCAACACGATCGACAAATTTTTTTTTGTGGAAACGACACAAATGTCCTCTTCTTCTACAAGTTGATGTTTCCGTAATTCTGAATGGCTTCGACAAGACCTTATTCCACGAATTTCTCCTCAAAGAGACTGATGTAATGTTTTCCCACGGTACTTTTGCAACAGCAACAGTAATCACTTTTTAGCAGTTTTAGCAGCGTGGGAAAATTCCCGTGCGGTATATGACATAATTCAAACCTCGTCGTTTTATTATTTTTGTGATTTATATATTTCTGAGGTAGAAAAAAATCAATCAGCACTGAAACTTGTTTTAGATTTTGAATCTCCCTCCAAATTCTGGGGCTTCCGAATTACTTACCGACTTCCTGTCGGACTGCCATTGTTACGCAAGCGGCCAATCAAAAATATAGTTCAAATCGATTATCCCAGAGTCTCTCCGGGCGCTCACCCGCTGGCCTAAAAGCCCGAGGACTCTGGGTACGAGATTGACTGTGTTCCAGAAAAATTTTCCATACATTATTAAGTGATCTACGCTGACCAAAATTTGCGTGGCTCATATTTCGTTGGAGCTAAATTCTCAAAATGGTGGTCAATGAGGGGTGTCCCGAAAACTAAGACCTAAGACCTAAGACCCGGAAAACTAAGGCCCTTTTCATTTTAGTTCTCACAGCAATCCCTGGGCCGTTTAAAAAGGCGCAAAAATATAATAAATAAATGCGAAGGAAATCAGGAATAAATCACGCGCAAAGCAGTAAATAAGCCATAGAAAAGAACGGTACTAAAATACCCTGTATTCCTGAAAGAAATATTTTGTATATCAAAAAAGTAAGTTCGATTTTGAGACGACAATCATGCTTAATAATGACAGCGTTCGGAGAAAATCTAGCGGCGCTTGATAATTCTTCACGCCACAACCGCAAATGTCACGCCAGGCGAGTCAAGGCCGCATGACAATCCCGCATTTCATATGAAACGAAAAATAAATCGTTGTTCTAAAATGCCTCGCCTGTAACTGAACGAATTGTTCATTTGTTCTTCGGAAATTATTGGCAGTCAGGTGTTACGTCCTGTTGGAAGTCAACGACGGGTTTTCCAAGTTTTGCGTTCATCTTTAGCACAACTATTAAATTTTATTAAAAATTGAAGCGCAGCCAGGATTAGGCATATTAAAATACAATAAAAAACGTTCTCTGGCTAAAAATTTTGAAAAAGAATATAAGCTTTCGGCTGTCGATCTACAGCCTTCCACGGATAAAACGTTGAATGTAAATTAGTGAAATATATACAGAAAAGGCGAGATAAAAATGATAAAAGAACAGAGTAAAGGTATGAAAAATGGTGGCTATTGTTTAAAAAGAATTTTATACTGATTAGGAATCGGCTTAAAGTTATTGTCAGCATGCTTGGTAGAAGAGGTGTGCCAGGCCTCTAGAGTTTTCCTAACACGAAAAGAGCCTTTGTCGATAACTCGAGAATGATTGAAATCAATGCGATGACCGAAAGACCACGCATGTTTCGCAATGTTTGACCCATTAGCACATGTTTTTACATTCCTAACGTGTTCTTTCTTGCGGGTTTCAAAGCAACGGCCAGTTTCACCTATATAACACCAATCACAATCGGCACAGGGTATTTTATATACCACGTTGGGTTGATGTTCAATAGCTGGTCTGAATTTAGGAGAAAGGAATTCTTGTTGTAAAGTCTTGAGGGGCTTATTTACAACTCGGATATCGTGTCTTCGAAGAATTCTTGTTAGAGGTTGCGTAACACCATTGATAAAAGGAAGGACAGCAAAACCGTTAGGGTTCTCTTGAGGCGTAAACCATTTAAAAAACATGCCAACCAATTCTTCAGGTGAAGGGATGGCATGTGTGGGTGGTTTGGAGAATTTCTGCTTTAAGATATTGGAAATAACAAAGGAGGGATAGTTGTTGGCTCGTAGAGCATCAAAGACGTGATTGATTTCGGTATTTTTCCCTTGCGGTGTACTTGGGAGTTTAATTGCGCGGTGTAGGAGGGTCTCAGCCGTGCTGATCTTGTGGCGTTTGTCGTGGTGAGAAGAAAAGTCTAAATATCTGTCCGTGTGAGTTGCTTTGCGGTAAACATCGATAGTGATCGTGTTGTCCTTGCGGGAAACCAAAGTATCCAAGAAGGCGATCTGTTGGTCAGATTCCTCTTCAATAGTGAATGAGATGTGTGGATCGATGGAATTAAGTGTAGTATGAAAAGAGTTAACAGCATCTCTTTTGATGATGCAGAAGCTATCATCCACGTAGCGTTTCCATACTTTAGGTTGTACTTCAGACGTGTTAATGGCCATTTCTTCGATCGCTTCCATGCACAAGTTCGCCACCACAGGGCTGACGGGGCTACCCATCGCGCAACCATGGATCTGTTTGTATATCTTATCATCATAAATAAAGTAATTGTTAGATAAGATAAATTTCAACAGAGAAATGATTTCATTACTGTTTCATTACCTCTCACTGTTTCTGAACGATCTCTCTTAGAAAAGGGTCCTAAATTTGCTCCAACTCCCAACCAAATCCCACACAAGAATATTGTTGCTGAAGTAGAAGCCGCGATCCACCATCTACCAGAAGAATCGAAGAATTTCATTCGTAACTCCACCGCTACGATTCTTCACAAAGCAAGACCACCTTCCCATAAGAACCTCAATGCTGATGAAAGAAAAGCCCTTCAAGATTTAAAAAAAGATGAGACCAGGATTTTAATGAAAGCTGATAAAGGAAACTGTTTTATTGTCCTGGATAAAAGTGATTACGACAGTAAAATGGACTCTCTACTTAGTGATCGTAACACCTATGAACTAGTCCTCAAATCCCCCTTCAAGAGGATTGAACGTGAACTCAACAAAAGGCTTCTCGTCCTGAAGAATCATTATAAGATCAGTGATTCCACTTACCGCAAACTCCACTCCACTGATGCCATACCACCAGCCATTCGTGGATCAATCAAACACCACAAACAAGGAAACCCTGTTAGACCCATTGTTTCATCCATTGGCTCAGCTCTCTACAATACTTCCAAGTTTCTTACCGACATCTTGTCACCTTTACAAAACAGTAATGGTTTCTCTGTTCCTAACTCTGCCAAGTTTGCTGAAGAAATCTCTAACGTTGACATCCAGGATGACGAAGTTATGCTATCCTTCGACGTGGTATCACTATTTACAGCTATTCCTGTAGACAAAGCCTGTGATTACATAAGCAACAAACTACTTAAGGACAACTCACTTCCTTCACGCACGAGCTTAGACAGTAATGAAATCATTTCTCTGTTGAAATTTATCTTATCTAACAATTAATTTATTTATGATGATAAGATATACAAACAGATCCATGGTTGCGCGATGGGTAGCCCCGTCAGCCCTGTGGTGGCGAACTTGTGCATGGAAGCGATCGAAGAAATGGCCATTAACACGTCTGAAGTACAACCTAAAGTATGGAAACGCTACGTGGATGATAGCTTCTGCATCATCAAAAGAGATGCTGTTAACTCTTTTCATACTACACTTAATTCCATCGATCCACACATCTCATTCACTATTGAAGAGGAATCTGACCAACAGATCGCCTTCTTGGATACTTTGGTTTCCCGCAAGGACAACACGATCACTATTGATGTTTACCGCAAAGCAACTCACACGGACAGATATTTAGACTTTTCTTCTCACCACGACAAACGCCACAAGATCAGCACGGCTGAGACCCTCCTACACCGCGCAATTAAACTCCCAAGTACACCGCAAGGGAAAAATACCGAAATCAATCACGTCTTTGATGCTCTACGAGCCAACAACTATCCCTCCTTTGTTATTTCCAATATCTTAAAGCAGAAATTCTCCAAACCACCCACACATGCCATCCCTTCACCTGAAGAATTGGTTGGCATGTTTTTTAAATGGTTTACGCCTCAAGAGAACCCTAACGGTTTTGCTGTCCTTCCTTTTATCAATGGTGTTACGCAACCTCTAACAAGAATTCTTCGAAGACACGATATCCGAGTTGTAAATAAGCCCCTCAAGACTTTACAACAAGAATTCCTTTCTCCTAAATTCAGACCAGCTATTGAACATCAACCCAACGTGGTATATAAAATACCCTGTGCCGATTGTGATTGGTGTTATATAGGTGAAACTGGCCGTTGCTTTGAAACCCGCAAGAAAGAACACGTTAGGAATGTAAAAACATGTGCTAATGGGTCAAACATTGCGAAACATGCGTGGTCTTTCGGTCATCGCATTGATTTCAATCATTCTCGAGTTATCGACAAAGGCTCTTTTCGTGTTAGGAAAACTCTAGAGGCCTGCCACACCTCTTCTACCAAGCATGCTGACAATAACTTTAAGCCGATTCCTAATCAGTATAAAATTCTTTTTAAACAATAGCCACCATTTTTCATACCTTTACTCTGTTCTTTTATCATTTTTATCTCGCCTTTTCTGTACATATTTCACTAATTTACATTCAACGTTTTATCCGTGGAAGGCTGTAGATCTACAGCCGAAAGCTTATATTCTTTTTCAAAATTTTTAGCCAGAGAACGTTTTTTATTGTATTTTAATATTAAATTTTATAGTAGACCATTTTAGCAAACTTGATTCCCCGATTTACTTGAATTTTTTGTTTTCCGAAACTGGTTCCATGTGGACGGATCTCTGATTTTAATAACTTTCCTCTTAAGCTGGTCTCTTAAATCCGCTCTTTAATATGTTAGCAATTCAAGTGGACTATGGGGGCCGCGTGCGTTTGGTCTTCAATAGGGCATGTCTGTCGCAAAAACTTGTAAGAGGGTCTCAATGGGGGGGTCCCCTTTGACGGTTGATGGTTAAAAAAAAGGCCATTTTGACGGTTGACGGTAAATTTTTCGGATGACGCTTATAACACGAAATTAAAGGGCAAAGTATTTGCCCATATTTGAATAATAATAATAATAATAACAATAATAATAATAATAATAAGCTGAACCGTGTGCTGAAGGAAACTAGAGGAGCGATGCAGGATATCGGCCTTCACTGGAATCAGAAAAAGTGCTCAGTGGTACACGTGAAGAGGGGAGCCCAAGTGCTAGACGAGTCTGGTATGAGGATGGACGAGACAACTACCATCACGGCTCTTGGGGAGGGAAAACACTACAAGTTCCTGGGGGTTCTAGAGAACGTTCGGCAGGATGAACGGCTGGCTCTAGCGTGTGCGGCTAAAGAGTATCTACGCAGGATATCTGTTATATGGTCCAGCCCCCTATCTGATTGTAACCGTGTACAGGCAACTAATAAGTATGCACTCCCAGTGCTGCGGTACTTAATGTGGACACAATATTGGTCTCTATCAGAGTTAAGAGGTGTGGACAGAGCAGCTCGGAAGATCATAGTTAAGAACGGTGGCAAGCACCCAGCCAGCCTAACTTCTTTGTTATATCTACCGAGGGAGAAAGGGGGTAGAGGCCTGCAATCAGTCGAACACGAGTATAAGATCACTAAAATCAAATCGCTACTGAAATTGTATCAGAATTCGGACCAGACTGTGGAAGCAGTTAGAGAATTTGAAGGCCACCAGTCGCTTGTAAAGGAAGCAGCCAAGTACGCTGAAGAACTTAACATCACACTTCAGCTTGATATCCTAAATCACGTGTGTGTTACAACGGAAGGAAAGGTGGTGACTGCAGCTAGAGCTGGGAATCTGCTGAAGAAATCTCAAGAGATGCAGTTCTTGGAGATCGCTAAAGACAAAAAGTGACAAGGAAAGTTATTCCGTATCAGATGGGACGATGATAGCCTAAGCATAACCAGCTGCTTTGCTTGGCTAAAAGGTTGGGCTACATGCCCTACATATACCATCGCGGGCATGTATGAGCTATATGAACAGTTGTTACCTACGAAGCTCTACACAAAGGAAAAGATGCAAACCTCCACCGATGGTGAAGTCCTATGCAGGTTATGTGGGAAGGTAGCTGAGAGCGTTGCACATGTACTGACTGGATGTTTCTCCCAGGCACAAACTAAGTACCTATACAGGCATAATGCAGCTTTGAAGATTCTGTTTTTTGAGCTCCTCCGAGAGCATGGTTTAATAGAAGAGGTTCCACCATGGTACTCACCGGCGATGCCAAAACCAGCCTACCAGAACACCACGAGTGAAGCGTTTTGGGATATTCCCAACTATGCAGAGCACAACGAAGTAAGAGCAAATCGGATCGACGCGCGTCTTGTCAGCCACGAGAGGAAAGAAGTTTACACAATTGAAATGAGCTGCCCATGGATTGAGAGTAGAGCCAAGAAAGATGAGGAAAAGACACTCAAGTATGGGCCCATGATGTGGGAGTTGAAGCAGAGATACAATGGTTACAGGGTTGAACAGAACAACATAGTAATTGACGTACTGGGTGGCTATTCTAAACATCTAGAGAAGTCGGTGAGGAACCTAATAGGAGCGAGAGCGCGGGGTGTACTTGAGCGGATGCAGAACATTTAAGATAAATACTTAGTTAGGGCGCTAAGGGCACTAGATTTTAGGTTTTTTTTCGTCTTCAGAAATCCAGAAACACAAGTATTGTCGCAAAATCTGTATTTTACTGATTTTCTATGCAGTTTTTATAGTGCATAAGAGTTTGATATGACTCTAAATAGGCTTTTAGTAGAGATAACCAGATTATGATGGCCTCGTGTAGGTTTATAAGAGATAATGAGAGTATAAAAACTCAACTGAATAAATTTCTAAATAGGCTTTTAGTAGAGATAATATCACCATGTTTTTGCGTAGGTTTTATAGAGTATAGAATTTTATAATATTCTGAATTAGCTCTCTAAGTAGAAAGATTCATACCATTATGTATATTAGAATTGTACTAGGTTCCGTACCGAACTTTTTTTACTTCTAAGTGTAGCTTCTCAAGTGGTGTAGGTTACGTTATGCGCCCTATACTACTCATAATGTGGACAGCATTCCAAAGTTTTATACTGCTAGATAATAATAATAATAAGCTTTATTTAACCAAGGAGCACCTTCAGCAATCTGTTCTCCAAGGTGTCCCAATTAGTGCTATTATTTGAGCATTAAAAGTGAGGTTTTCGGTTTTCTACTATACTATGTGTCTAATTATCTTCGTTACCACTGGCCTTACTAATCGCCTGGTCCATCAATGTATATAGGACATATAAAATATTCCGTAAACTGATAACCCTCCGTTACCTACTCACTTCCTCAAAAAATTGTTGAGCGTTATCTCGAAAGAAAACTATTTCTTGTTTAACGGGAAAAACCACTTTTAAACGCAAAGTCCATACAAGCCGCTTCTTTAGAAAAAATATAAAGAAGAATAAACAATTTCACAGACAGCAAATAGCTATCATTCGACTGTAAAATTCACGACTGAGATTCACATCTTTTATTCCTTTCACAGGATACAAGGACATTCTACTCTTGGTGTGCGCACGCACTTTAAACCGACAGAAACTCTCCAGTTCACTGAGTTCATGCACTTTACCTCCCGTCGCCCTCTGGGGGTCAGGAAAGGCTTCTTCAAAGGCTAAGCCCCAGGCCTTCTCAGAACTAACGCTTCCCTAAAACCAATATTTGAAGAAAACAACGCACAATTCTAACAAAGAATACGCTACAGGGGTTATCCACATAAGCCTTGTGAACATGCTCTCATCTAAAGTTAGTTTTAGCAAAAGAATGTCGGCTCTAAAAATAAACAAAAAGCGCGCAAAAAGATCTTGCCGTTTATTACTGAGTATCAGCCATCATACAGTGCCTCATCTCAAATAGATTTTCTTAAACAACTGGGATCTTATATAAAACCAGCTTTTGCTGAGAAAATTTTTAAAATCCTCCCCTTATTTCGTATAGAAAAGGGAGATCTTTGAAAGATGTACCCGTTAGAGCAAAAATCTGAGGGTCTTTCAATTTCCTATCTTGACTAATGGAGCGATTTCACTCACGTGACCAGCAGCCATATTGGATTACTAAAACAAAAGAGAGTATTTGAATAAAAATAGAGATCAATTCCCAAAGGATTAGTTTGGTACACCATCATGGCCGCCATTTCTTTGTTTTGGAACACCAACATGGCTGCCGTGACGTCATGTAAAAACGCTCTATAGTCCTTTTTTTGATATATCAAAATTCAGCTCGAAAGAGAGGTTAAGAGGACAACGACAAAGGAAAGTGTATGATATGCAAATATTTTTCACATTCACTCCAACGTGTTTCTATTGTTTTTTTCCTCACTGCCTCACTATCAAGCTGAATATTTGATATTTCGCAAATGGCCTATAGGATTGGTGTTTTGCCGCGTCAAGCGAAGTGACCCGTGATGACTGACGTTTTATGACACCGGAAGTGTTTACAGACGGAAGTCAGTTCTGTCGTTAACCAGATTCATCCGAGACTAGGAGTCAAAGAACTTGCACATGAATGCATTTGTGTGATATATTAAAACGATCATTTATAAACAGCATAACTTGACCTTATTTAAGTCAATCATTTAGTTCTTGATTTAAGGATATGTGAGACATTTTGATGGCTGATATTGGCTTGCTCATTTGACGGCTGGCGGTAAAATTATTGCGTTTTTGACGGTTAAATATTTGACCATTTGACGCTTGACGGTTAACCTCAGTGACACCCTCTTATAAATAAATCGTTCCATGATTTCCACATATTACTGGGTCGTGAAATTCTCTCAAATCGTCCCACGGTTGTGTCAAAATGTCACTTCGAAAATTTAGTGAAGTTAAAGTACTTAAATTGCCTATAATTAATTGAGTTAATTTTATTTTGAAGGAGCAGAAATTGAAATTTTACGGCATAGCTAGACTAAGCTGTGATCGCTTATACCAATGAGAGACACCCCAGAACAGATCACTGGAAAAATCGATAAATTTACATGCACATGTAAATTTAGATCATAACATGTAAATAGCATGTAAATTACATTGAAAACGCTGTAAATGAAAGTTTACAGCTAAAATGCCCTTTTGCAGATCTTAGAAGATACTGCAAAGAAGACGTAAATATTGCGGACAAAGTATGTAAAAACTACGTAAATTGCGAACACTCCAAGGCCAAAATCTTGTAAATACTATGTAAATGGCATATACCAGACTTATTCCAACCTGTAAACTCCCTGTAAATATTTCCACTACACTGTAAACATCCTGTGAATCGATGAAACAGACAGGGGTTTGAACCTGTAAAAACCAAGTGTAAATTGAAAAAGGGGGACTGGTTTGATCCTGTTAAAAAAATTGCATATTATAATTAAAAATGAAGACTTAAGTGACCACGCAAAAACCTGGTTTAAAAAAAATCCCAAGAAACATTTGACAAGGACACCTCCACTGGCATAACTTTTAATGGCAGCAGATCTTCTACAACATCAAGGTTTGCTACAGTAAATAGATTTATTATATAAACACCAATGAAATACCAAGCGAGCTTTCGCACAAAAACATGATATCTTCACATGTGAAAATATCACTGTTACTATGGTTACATATGAAAATCGCGCCTTTCGATGCCTTTCGTGAAATGATTTACTATTTCATTGGTGTTTATAAATAGAATATTACATGGCCACTTAGAGATATGAAAGTTCTCTTCTCATGTTGAAAAATATTTCACTCGTTCGCTGCGCTCACTCGTGAAATATTTTTTGACACTCGAAGAGAAATTTCATATCTCCTCGCGGCCATGTAATATCCTCTATTTATTATATAGATACTGATGAAATACCAGGATTTCTCCTTTTACTAAAAAATCACATCTTCACTGCGTGCAGTGAACATATCATTTGTATCTTTCACATGTGAGGATATAGCTGTCGTCATGGTAACGAACACGATTAGCCAATAAAACGCGAGCTTCCTCTTCATTGTACGATACTTTTGTGATTTAATATAATTCTTATCTACTACATTAACATTTTTATTGCAAATTTTACAATATCATGATTTGTTTTTCATAACTTTCATATCTTGTTTCATGTTACACAACATGCGTGTTTTAGTGGTTGGTGAAATATTTTTTCATCATTTCGAAAACGAATAAAACAAGTTGTTTTAAATCTAGACATTTCATCAATATCTATATAATAAACAGAACATTACATGGCCGCTTGGGGATACGAATTTTATCTTCTCATGCTGAAAGTATCTCTCACTCGTTCGCTTTGCTCACTCGTGACAGATACTTTCAGCACTCGAAGATAAAATTCGTATCCCCGCGCGGCCATGTAATATCCTCCATACATCAAATACCACATTTTCTTCGCAAAACGATACTCAAATATTATGCTTAGTTTATCAAATATACAATTCTATCAATCCTTCAAATACGAGTGAGGTACATGTTAATAATTGAGGTCATCAAGAGATACATGTAGTCTTATTTTCACCGATAAAAATGCATTTCTAACCATAAACAGATAATAAGTAGATGATAAAATACACTTATAACCTTCATAACCATTAACAGATAATAATTGCATTTACATTCATTTCATTGTTCATTAATTCGTGATAAACATTAATAAATAATGACTATGGGTAAATTCATTTTAATGCCCCTGTAATGGCACAAAACAACAGCGTTAATACTTTATTCGATTTCAAAAGTTGATTAAATGACATTGGATCTTTACTTAAACATCATTATTAGTCCCTTTCTTTGTGTCGTAATAGCAGCAGACAAATAAAGACTTTAAAGAAAACGACAAAACCTTTCAGTTTATAATACATGTTTCAAAAGAAACTTCTGCCATCTTCAGTTAGTCAGAATACAAACATCAAACATCAGCAGAGTTTTGAACATTGTCACGCCTCATGTTCAGCAAATTTTTTTCGCGTTTTAGATCACGTCTCCACCAGTTTTCAACTCAAGTTAAAAGAAGCTATTTGTATTCAGAGAAACAACCCTCTTTGAATCAACAATTACACTATGTCAATCTAAAACTATCTTTAATTTCACGCAATACTTCATTCAGTTGTTACTATTTCTTCACATAAGCATTTTCTATTTATTATAATTTCAGCTTCCATCGCTTGTATTCTGACTAACTGAGGATGGCACAAGTTTCTGTTGAAACATGTATTATAAACTCAAAGGTTTAGTTGTTTTCTTAAAATTCTTAAAACAATCTTTGTCCAAGCAACCTTAAGAAATAACTCTTATTTGAGTTGCTGTTGTAAAGAATGCCAAACTTTTAAGACTTTACTTGACCACAAAAATGTAATTTCCGCCTTCAAGTAGAGGAGGCCAACCATAATTGCTTGATCTTCTGGAACCTTCAAACAGAAGAGCAAACATTTCCTGTCAGGGTTTAATAACCAATTTACTGTAACAGTAACTTGACATAATTATACATAAAGAGAATGATTTTGTCTTAACAAACATGTGCTAGCTACTTTGACTTTGTTGGTTATAATGAGAGTGTCTTTATAGGGCCTGGCCAAACGGGAAATGTTTGGCATTTAAACAACATCACATATTGTTTGGTGACCAAGCATTTTACTGTTCGGCCACCTTGTTTGGTGCTCTTTGATCGTAATAAAATTTGAAGGCCACAAAATATTCGATCAAAAACAACAAAAACATTTCTTTTGTTCTCATGCTTGATGGGCGAACTTGAGGAGTTTGATCTGAGTTAGATCAAACATGTTTAACCGTTTGGCCACCCACTTCAAGAGCATGTTTGGTCACCAAACAATTTGTTTGATGTTGTTTAAATGGCAAACATTTCCTGTTTGTCAATTAAGGCGCTTATGATGCTCCATCAACTGTCCTAATGCTGTGTAAAGGCTATTGCAAAATGAAATTGGCAAAGTTTTTTTATTGTCAAGATGTGTGTACATTGTACTTACAAAACGTGTCTTCAACTACATTTGTACTCCAACTCCTTTTCTTTTATTTTCTTTCATCTTTGACTATCATAGTCTGACACTTCCTAAATGTACAAAAGGCAGGTGTACCATTAAAAAAAGTACCTAATTAGCACTGGAAAATATTTAATTAATAAACATTTTCGTAGGGCTTCCCAGTTGATTATAATTTTGTTGAGAGTAATTATAGACAAGACTAGTGTTTAAAGTTTGATCTATAATGGAATTAAAAAAACTTGCATGAATATTTCAACCAGTCAGATGCAAAGCTAAGACCAATAGTTTTATTGCAACTTAGTCACTCTACGTGTAGGTTTCCCATACTTAGCAGCAGCAGCTGCATTGGATTGGTTAGCATTCTGACTAGGATATATGACTCCAGTTTATGGTTAATTGACAGGATTGACAGGTACAGCTAGTATTTC
>NC_090881.1:5229417-5236917 GCF_036669935.1 Montipora foliosa
TTTACAGCTTCATAATATAGAGTTTTAGCAAAGACAACGGCGACCGAAACGAGAACGTCACAAATTTGCATATTTAGTGGAAAAAAAACAATAGTTGTGCACGCTCTGCACGTGCTTTTTTCATTTTTGTCCATTTCTTTGCCGTTGTCTGCAAAACAACAACGCGAAATAGCCAAATTTGAAGATTTATGGCGAACGTCAGCACTTGGAAGAGAAATATTCATTTTCTCCCCTTAATATGATTAAGCGCCGTTCATAACGGTTTCATTCCTGAGGATCTGCCACACCTTTGGCATATGAAAAGCTTGGAATAGTCGCGAAGTGATTACATTAACGCAAATTTATGTTTTTAGATGACGTTTGCGTTGCCGTTCCCGTCGTCGCTGTTAAAGCTCTCTAGTAATGTTGTGATGACTTGTGAAAATAAAGACCAATGAGGTGCTTGATGAAGGTGTGATTCGAGTGGGCTCATCGATTTATTAATTTAAACCATACATGTCAGTATGAATATTATCACTTGATAGTAAATTACAATTCAAGTCACCTATGAGATAATGTTCAACATGTTCAGAATCTAGTCTTCCTAACAAAGTATCAAGATGCGGAAAAAGAGCAGGAGATGCGTTTGGCGGTTTGTACCACGAAGAGATTACAAAAGGTTTTGAGTTAGGCTTAGGAATTTCAATATATAAGATTTCCAGGAGCTGATTATCCAAATCCTCGCGGACAACGTAATTTATGTCCGAACGAATATAAAAGCAAACACGCCCACCAAATCTACGATTAACAGTCCTGTCACAACGGATCACATCGTAGCCCTCAACTTTTGCGTCCTGATCAGAAATATTCCGGTCTGGTCTTGCCTCATTTATAGCCAGCAAATCAATACAGTTATAATTTAAAAGAATACAACGTTCATCTAAATGTTTAAGCTAGCCATTTAAAACTCGCGCCCCTTAGGGATTATAGAGTCTAGATTGAACCGGGAACTACGTGGGGTTAGGATAATTTCGGAAGTCGCCCCTCAGATAAAGAGTGAGAATTAAATGAATGGACGATATGATTAACTAAATTACTTGCTAAAATGGCAATACCCTTGTTGTTATGATGAAGCTTCAGATTGTTTACGCACGACTCATCAATGTTTGGGTGCTTAATAAAATCCCAGTTTATTTAGTGATAAAATGGTTGCAAGGCTCTGTGACATTGAGCTGTGGAAAATGGGCCATGCAAGACTGTCTGTATTAAGATGATGATTATTATGATCATGATTATGATTATTTCAGCATAAGCTTACTTTCCGCTTTTCTTTAAGATAAAACCCGTGTATTTTTTAATTGCAATCGAGGGTCGTAAAACCACTACCAAACTAATTACTTTGGCCAATCAAAAAGTACGGAGACAATCAAGAAAACCAATCAAAACTCAAAGGAATTACACGTAGCCGACACAAAGCGCGGGAAAATGTAACACTCACGAGCCATGATTGGTTTTTGCTTCACTTCTGATCGGTTGAAATAGTAGCGTGAGAACTTTGAACCAATCACTGAATGAAGTAATGCAAAACCAAAGCAATTCGCTAATTACTTTCGACATTCAATTGAAAAACGCTCTATCATTATTATTATTATTGTTATTTTTTTATTTATTATTTATTTTTTTTTTCAACAGAAGTTTACTTTCCACTTTTCTTTACGATAAAACCTGTCTATTCTTTGATTTCACTTGACCTCACAGGCGGCCATGTTGGTGAAAAAACAATAGCAAAGCCATTTGGGAATGCTACATTTTTCTATTGTTTTGGCACCAAGATGGCCGTTTTATCACGTGATATTTTATCAGGAGAAACCTTTTGGTCAACTATTATCGATCACATCAGTTGAAGTTCCCAAAGACTTGAAGTTTTTGACAAATCTCGCAAAACGTCAAATACCGAGTTCGCAGTTTTTGCCCATTTGGGTGCAGCAAATCGGTACGTTGCAATTAACCCATCATTTGCACATAGACACGTACGTATCTTAACAACTATAAAATGTAAACACTTGCAAAGATAGATAATTTTCCTTTTGATTTTTTGCAGATGAAAGTTGCCACTTCGAGCGTTTTGAGAAACGTCGGAAAATTACATAACTTTACGTGAAAAAAAGATTGTTTTGCTACATCGAATTCGAGATCAGGCTTTACAAGTCACCGTAACGCAATCAACAGGTTTGCGGAAATTCATCGTTTAAATTAATTAATACAACAAACTGGAAAACGTCTAGCACATTCTGAACTATATCTAGCAAAATAAGTATGCTAACAACGAAGTTCTGTTTATTTTTCCCTAATTCCTGGATATTATCGGAAATATTACCAGTTTAATTCCGAAGGTGATCAACATGACAGTCATAATTATCATACACGTGTCAATTAGACATTATACCGCAAAGTGTTTTGCATGAAAAAGGGCAGTGTTAAACAACAAAATCGTACACTTTCTTTGTTTCCTTTTTTATTTTATAAATAAAATGAATATATTCTTCAACTTTTAGGGTTACGATAGAAGGCGCGCGCGCGGAGCACCATCGTTAACAAAATATGGTAACCCATCGATGCGAGAAATTTTGGTTTTACAGTTATGACGTCATCCACCGTGCGTACGTCCGTACGTCCACCCTTCCATGTATGCCGATATGTATGGGCAGCCGTCACCGCCAAAAATACAAGCCTAGTTAATGGTTAAGAATAAACCGGAATGGTTTAATTGTCCTTTGTAGAACGGTTTATCAGAATTTGAAAAGATGTATTTAAAACACAAATGGACAAGTCACCCTTAGTGAAATGAAATAAACAAATATTAAATGGTTTAGACAATTCAGAAACTGTGTAGATACCCTTGGTGAATTGATTCAGTAAAAACACGAGTGGTTAAGTGTTTAATGAAATGGATCAGTCACCTTATGCAATCTTTATACAGAAACTCACATTTTCAGAAAGTGATTGTCAGTGGCTAACTAGCGTACAGTTGAAGACAAAGAAGAACACGGCTTGCCCATGTATCCTGTGCTTACTTTGCTTTGATCCACATTCATGTATATAACTTGCCGATATCACGGCAAAATGATCAGAGTAGAAAAATTACCAATCCAGCTAAACTAGGCAAAAACAAAGAAGGATTCTTATCGGAATAAGGATCACTGAGACGAGTAAACGAGGCGGTAGTGATAGAAATAACCTGTTCCCGATCCGACTTGTGCACTTCGCGGTACGAACCTCGTTGGGGCAAATTCGCGCCAATATTTATCTGAATGACGTATAGGTTGTGACGTAAGACCCCACATTGACTATTCCATTTCAATCTTGACTTGTCCATTTCACTTTTGTAGTTTTGGCGGTTCCGGCGCAAACCATTTGCTGCAACACTAAACCATTTCGCTTTCTACTAAACCATTTGTCGTCACGCTAAGCCATTTGGGGTAACACTAAACCGTTTGACATTATGGTAAACCGATCAATGTTATGCTAGACCATTGCGGTTCACGATTAACCATTTGCAGATAAAATAAGCCATTTCAAACTACTCTGAACCGTTTGTCACATCACTGAACCAATGTACGGTAAGCTGGACTGTTTGCCGTTTCACTGCATATCATGTCAAAGTATGCTGATCCATTCAAGACTTGACTTTGTCATTTTGACAAGGATAATTACACCGGTGGTCTTTGGCACTGACCAATTCTGTGTTAACTGCGATGATTGCATAAGGTGACTGATCCATTTCATTAAACACTTAACCACTCGTGTTTTCACTGAATCAATTCACCAAGGGTATCTACACAGTTTCTGAATTGTCTAAACCATTTAATGTTTGTTTATTTCATTTCACTAAGGGTGACTTGTCCATTTGTGTTTTAAATACATCTTTTCAAATTCCGATAAACCGTTCTACAAAGGACAATTAAACCATTCCGGTTTATTCTTAACCATTAACTAGGCTTGTATTTTTGGCGGTGACGGCTGCCCATAAATATGACCAGTATCACGCTCGGTTAACATCCATGTTATGGTCAATTGACAGCTGTCAAAACAAGGTACCGTTAACTAGTATCATGTGACCAAATCGCGGGTTCAAGTTTAGAGATCATCGAGTTTAGCTGCCTTTTTGAAATTGACTGCTGACCAGGTAATGGTTTTCGATCGCAGGCTCAACCCAGTTTAACTCACATAAACGCGCTTTCTGTGGCTCAATGCGGCTACACGGCCATACTACCTCAACTAAAGCTCTTAACAAGCAACGCTTTTCGTTTTCAGGTTGAAAACAGTTTGGAAAATATTTTCTCTCTGCATTTTTCGCTGGTTTTCATCCATTGTGACATACTATCATCATAGCTGTGGTCCACACTGGTGGCTACGCAGTTATTCAAGTCAAGCATCGGGGGAATAAAAACTTAAGGCTGAGTGTTTATTTTTAATTTGTTTTTAGAGCTGCATTTTTCTCTGTATTTCAATATTTGGCATATCTTTAGAAGGTTGCATGATGCCTGGAGGACCTATGACTAAAACAGAAACGAAAGAAGAAAGAAAGAGAACGACAACGACAAAACAGAATACCAGTAATAGCTCAAAATACTTCACAAATTCTTTTCTTGGGCACTAAACCATTCGGTATTTTACGGATGCGTCATTTCAAGTGGATACGTATTTTTAAAAAGTGGTTTAATCGTTTTTTTTTCTTTGTTCAGAAATGAAACTAGAATTTTTATCTTCAACTGTAATTAAATAACAATTCTGCACTCTTTTAGACATAAAAAAAATAGTTGATTTGTTTGTTTGTTTTGCCCTAAAATGTAAGCGAACAAGTGCTCTTTTAATCGTTTTCCCGACTGTTTTTCGATGTGCCTCGACAGTGACAAGAAAATTTTGCCCTTATGTTATAAACACGTAATCGCAATGAGTTCTCGTAAATTAAGGAGAAATGTCACTAGCTTGTGTTTTCAGAAGTTTGTTTAAAGCTCCTACAGGTAATTTATTGAAGCGGATCTTGTTTGAATTTTATCCTTTCTAACTTGCATTGCCGTATTTTGCCGATTCTTGTTCCAAGCCAAACTGGCGTGTTTCAGTGAAATACCTCAAAATATGAATGATCTCGTTTTCGGAGATAAAGTGGAATAAAGTACATCAGTAACGTAACACTCTTTTTTGGCCTTGAACTGAAAAAGTTCCACGACGGTTTCTAATTTTATCGTGATTCCTATTCGCTGGCTATTGACAGTTGACTCTGAAATGGCTTTTTTCCTTTTCCATTCGTGGAATGTGCCTGTTTACTTTTAAAACTCATTCGATTCAAGAAAAATTCATTGCCAAACTGATGATTTCCAAAGTAAATTTCGATTGAAAAGCCGATATCGCACGCATTGCTTCGTAATTCATGCGATATCGGTTTTTTGCGTGAAATTTACCGTGGAATTCACTAGTCAGGCAATGAATTTCTCTGCAGACTGACTTGGAAGGCGAAGAAAGTGATTTAATTAAGCAGTAACCGGAAACACTAAAACGCGGACAATTCGAAACCTTTTATTTTCACTACCCCTACAGGCAGTAAGAATAAATAACCAGGGAGTTCGCTGGTACATCACTGGCTAGCTGTGACAAGTATGTATGGCAACACTTGAATTCTGCTAAAGTTTACGGAAAAGACAATATTGAGAACAAGATGAGAGTAATTCTTTCCTGTGCTGGTAAGATGAACTGATTCTCTGATTTCAAATTCGGCAGATTTGTTTCTCTCTATAATCCACGGACTAAGCCAATGTTTTATGAATTTTGAAAAAGAAATTTTCTCCGTATAATCTCACATGGCGTTAACCATCTCCCCACGTCATGGAGACAACTATGCGTTGGTTGTGCAACCGAACTCATTGCGCTGTCCCAGCAGAATGCAAGGGTCATCTTCGGATTCTGCAAAAGGTGACCACCTTATTTACAGCCAGACCGGTGTTTTTGTTCTACTTGGATCCCGTAAGCGAATTGAGTAAAATAAACAACAGCAACACATGAGAGTGAGTGTCGCTGCAACTAGCTGTCATGTCAAAAAGGAAAGGGGAAAGGGGATGTGCACCAAGTAGGAGGTCGGAGAAGTGCAAATTTGCTCGCACCCCTACCCGCGCCCACGCCGAAGCCCGGGAGGGGTTCAGCGGGCGTACAGAAGTTAAATACAGCAGAAATCCAACTTATCCTATTTGCATTGCATCAATTTAATCTAGGTTAAAACTGATGTACATGAGTAGAATCCTTGAAAATAATTCAGATTTCTCAGTAACGTATAGCCCCCCAATTAACTTTAAGCCATATGCAGGCGATGTCGGGCGCATCTGAAAAGATTTCAAATACGGATTTAGAACTTACAGTTAGATAAACTACTCTACCAACTGAAGCCAGACCTGTGTTAAAAGTGTTTGCTGCCTCAGATCAGGTAAGAAATAATAACGAACATTTGATTGACACCATATCTATCAAAATCCATTATAACTGCACATAGCATCTACCACCAACACAACAGGGAAAATTTGCCTTAAACTAATGAATAGAGTAAGTAAAGTAGGTGAAACATTCTGTTCCTATGTGGAAAGGATGGAAATTTTCATCAAAGCCAATAACATCGTGGAAACAACAGAAGAGAGCACCACGCAAGCTAATCGGGAGCGGAGGTATATTCGACTCTAAGTAATCTATTGGCACCTATGAAGCCCAGAGATATTCTGTTCATTGAGATTGTATGTGCTTTGGAGAAATATTACAATCCAAAACCCTTAAAAAATTGCACAGAGATTCCATTTTGGCATCCGAAATCAAAAGTCTGGAGAATCCATTGGGGATTATGTGCTGGCGTTGAAGAAGTTGGCCATTCATTGTAATTATGGTGAGTTCCTGGATTGAGGTCTAGGTGACCGATCTGTCTGCGGACTCAGAAACCCAAAGATACAGAATAAATTGCTGAACACAAAGAATTTAACATTCGAGAAGGCTTGTAGGATTGCCAATGCTATGGAGATGGCTGAGAAAAACATCCAGGAGTTCCGGATCCACCCTACGACAAACGAGGGCTCGGAAGTGAACCAGTTGAGACATTAAGAAGATTGGTTATTTAGCATCTGTTTCTCGAAACAAAAATGAAACCTTGTTAAATGATGGTATTCCATAATGACACGCAGTTTGTATCAAGAGAAGTTTGCAGACATACCCTTAACAGCATCAAAGGTAGTGCTTTGGACATACACTTCCGAAAAGCTTTATGCGTATCAGGTGAAATGCAGCGTGATGTTGTTTATAAGAACATACACTTTTCTCTACCGGTAGTAGTAGTTAATTACAGAGGAAAGCCTACTCTAGCTACTCGGCAAAAATTGGCTGAGTCAAATCAAATTGGCAGGGGGTGAGATTTTTATTGTCCCCAGTGAAAGCATAGCCAGTTCCGAGAGTTAACTACAAACTCTTCTGTCAAAATATGATTTGTTCAGC
>NC_090881.1:5241917-5249417 GCF_036669935.1 Montipora foliosa
ACCCTCCTTTAGCACCCCATTTTGTTGAAGCGCATGAGATAATGATCAAAGCGTCTAAGAAAGCGGACGAGCAGCTAATGATTACTTTTATCGGGGCAGAATCTCTTGGAACTCTAGATCGATAACGTACCAGACGGCCTTTCCAAATGATGATACCCCCTAACATCTAACCATTTCCTACACTGCCATCTAGGTAGCAAATTTGCGCCCGATTCCGTAGACGAGTGGACGAGACGGCAGTGGTGTAGTAAGCACTGACTAACCGCTAACGTGAAAACGAGGCTGGAACACGTAATGCCTTGTAGCAATTGGTTATGACGACAGATTGTCCCAATCAGCCAAAAGCAATTTTATCACAACTCCCTGACAAATATAAAAAGGTATCCTATTCATCTCCCTCGTCTTCCTCCTCCTCCTTCTCCTCCTCCTCCTCTTCATCATCATCATCGTCGTCATGATCATCATCAACATTATCAACATCAGATGACTCATGGTCATCATCATCGGCATCATTATCACAGCTTCCATTATGTTCAGCACCATTGCAGCTGCAAACATCGGTACATTTGGGTCCCACTTCGCGACTTTGACATCTATTAGGGGAACAGAGCAGCTTGGGGTAATCCCTGTACAGCAACCCATAGAGATATGGTGTATAAACGTACAGCTGTACCTTGAGAGAAACCATTAGCAGGCTGATACAAAATGGTTGCTGCATGCTGTTGAAGGTACAAACTCGGGGGCCACTACTATCAACATCATGTAACCTGACAACGACATGCACGAGTAGTGTCCCTTAGGCAATTCCCAGAAATAATAATAGCTTTATTAATTAATCCATCATTAAATTTAAAAAAAACCATGAATTTACGATAATAAAACTAAAGCATGAAAAATATAAGAGGTAATGTACTGTTTCAAGTGAAGCTATGATCGTCGCATTTACGAATGCAATTTTTGCAATTGCGTAAAGAAGCCCGAAAAGTTCAGGACTTATAAGTATAAGTATAATTTATTTACCGTCAGGTACACGGGGAGTGGTCGCCCAGTCTCCCGAGCCGGAGGCTCATGATAAAAGTGACTTCAACGGGTTTTGAACCCGTGACCTCGCGATACCGGTGCGACGCCACTGACGTTAGGAACTGGTCATTTGTGGATTCCAATGTTCCCGTGAGGAATGAATCAACGATGATATATCACTTCATCGTTGATTCATTCCTCACGGAAACATTGGAACCCACAAATGACCAGCTCCCAAAATTAGAAATGAGTACAAATTTCGAATTAAAAAAGAACAACAAGAGCGGACCCTCCCCCCTCTCCCTTTTTTTTTTCAAGGCTTTGTTTTTCTTTTGTAAACGTGTGTTGGATGGTACTTCGAGCTTTGTTACTTAAATATATTGTCTTTACTAAACATTGTTAATAAGAAAATTTATCGAACGTCGTTCGAGTCAACGGCCCTTACAAACTGGCTTCGAACCGGTTACAGGCGTCGCATTTAATTTCGCAAAAAGACAAGGTAGGCTGGATATACGAATGTCTGTTCTACAGTGTGTCTTACAAACAGTTGTACCAGTGTAGGTAGGCTTTTGTAAAGGAGCATTAATTGCCAAAAGAACGATCCCATTGACACTTGTAAACCAAGTGAGTAGTAACTGTAGTTACATTTCATCGCCTTGCTGATTGTAAGAAAGAAAATGGGGACCTGGCTAAGATCAAATAAAAGGTTTTACAAAAAGAACCAAAATGACAGACTGGGATAACATTTAGTATTAATCTTAGAAGGCAAAGGTTTAAACACACTTTAATTTTTCACCTGAAAGGGTTAATTACTGAGAACACTGTATTTAACCCAGCTGTGTGAGTCACTTTGTAAGAAAGTCACACAGTTATTTGTGGAATTGAGAGACGCAAAGCCGTATCATATTTTGAAAGTGTATTTAGGGCAATATACTTACAGCTCTTCTAGATGTGTGAGTTCTGAGAAAACGTTTTCTGGGAGTTGAGTTATTTCATTCTCACTGAGATATCTAGAAATGAAAATAAAATTAGAAATAAGTACTAAATTCAAATTAAAGAAGAACAATGTAATTAATACCATTTCAGTTTTAATTGCCGTTTTGTTCTTAGCATTCCCAGATCGTCGTTGTACTCGATTCTACTTAGACAAGAGCAGTAAAATTAATCCCAATTGTCCCAAAAGGAATCCGTGAACTACTCAGATCTATCAAATCAAATAAAAATGGATAGCTGTGGATTGCTAGTTTATTTCATTGTCGTGATGACATGCATTAGTAAGCTGCCCTTAACAAATTATTGGCTGGATTCATACATTCATGTACAGCCTCATTCAAAATGATAAATGAAATGGATCATATAAGAACTGCAGATATGAAATCAAGTGAAGCTATCATTCTCGCAGTTATGAACGCAATTTTTGCAATTGCGTAAAGAAGCCTGGGAAATTCAAGACTTCAACGGGGTTTGAACCCGTGACCTCAAGATACCGGCGCGACGCTCTAACCAACTGAGCTATGAAACCACTGACGTTAGGAACTGGTCATTTGTGGGTTCCGATGTTCCCGTAAGGAATGAATCAACGATGATATATCATTTCATCGTTGATTCATTCCTCACGGGAACATTAGAACCCAGAAATGACCAGTTCCCAAAATTAGAAATGAGTACAAATTTCGAATTCGAAACATGAACAACAAAGGCGGACTCCCCCACCCCTCCCCTTCTCTTTTGACCAAGCATTTTTTTTCTTTTGTAAACGTGTGTTGAGTATTAGTCAAAATGAACGAAGAAACTATTAAAGGCCCAAAAAAACTGGAATTGATAATTTTTCAGGGAAACAATGTTGCCGCCTTTGGCAGGAGGTTGTGCTCTCGCCGCGATCGCTTCGGCCCCTGTTAGCATCATAAAGTATTAATTACTTCTTTGACCGCAACCACACCTGTATTTTATCAAATATTTTAGCATTACATCCTGGCATTTGCTAAATTTAAGCGTCCAGAATACACTAGATTGCATCTCAGAGAACTTCAGACTCAAAAATTTTTGCTGTGGAGAATGTGCACAAACCTCCTAGAAAAGTGCGCTGTTCCCAGTCCTCATGGGCCCCTGAACAATGCAATCAATCCCATTTTAGTTTAATTGCCGTCTCGTTCTCAGAATTTGCGAATCACGGTTGTATTCGATTCTATTTAGACAAGAGCAGTAAAATCAATTCCAATTGTCCTAAAAGGAGTCCGCAAACGACTCAGGGCGTTCAAATCCAGGAAAAAATGGATCCCGGCTAAGATAAAAAAAAAAGGTTCCACAGAAAGAACCAAAATGACAGACTAGAATAATATTTAGTGTTTATCATAGAAGGCTAAGGTTGAAATTGCACTTTAATTTTTGACCTGAAAGGGTTCATTACTGTAAAGATTTTATTTAACTCAGTCTTGTGAGTCTCTTTGTAACTAAGTTGCACACAATTATTTGTGGAGTGGAGAGGCGCAAAGCCGTGTCATATTTTGAAAGTGTATTTATGGCAATATACTTACAGATACCATAGATCCGTGAGTCCTGAGAAAACGTTTTCTGGGAGTTGACTTATTTTATTTTTATCAAGATTTCTAGAAATGAACACAAAATTAGAAATGAGTCGGAAATCTGAATTAAACAAGAACAATAAAATCAATGCATTAGAGTTTTAATTGCCGTTTCCTTCTCAGCATTCGCTGATCGTCGTTGTACTCGATTCTACTGAGACAAGAGCAGGAAAATTAATCCCAATTGTCCTAAAAGGAATCTGTGAACGACTCAGAGCAATGAAATCAAAGAAAAAAATGAATAACAGTGGATTTGCTAGTTTTATGGAAAGCAATAGAAAAGATCTAAAACAAAATTTTGGATTTCAATGACTTAGTGCAGTTTAAAGACATGCATTGTTTTATCAAGCCTTAGTGAAGAAAGCTCACTGTACCTTAATCATAACGAAAAAAATGCGAAATGTTTTCCACATGGAAACAGGAATTAGTAGAGCTTCATAATGTCCTGATAGTTTTAAAAGTGGAGGACTCTGAGAAATGTAAAACAGTTTTATGTACCTAGAATAATTATGTAATTACCATCCCTTTGCAGATATTGTTATTTCGTTGACTCTAAAATTAATGTGTGTCAGTAGCAATCAATATGGTTGTTTTATGTGCTCTTAGTTTTATTAGAAAAAGGAACTCTGGCTAAGATCCAAAAAAGGGTTAGAAAGAGAACCAAAATGACAGCCTGGAATAACATTTAGTATTAATATTGGAGGGGTAAGGTTCAAATGCACCTTTATTTTTGACCTAAAAGAGTTAGTTACTGTAAATACTTTATTTAATATAACTCAGCTGTGAGAGTCATTTTATAATCTCAACAGACGTAACTGATTAGAGTGTAATGAGAAGTGCTAGTTTTGTACCCCATATGAACCATGTGAGCGTTAGCCCTACTAGTGGAAATGGGTCCTGAAGCAACAAGGTCAGACGGGAGCAGGCCAACGTTTGTAAAAACGTAACTCTTCCTTGTACTTGTACATGTTCATTGCCGTGACTTTAACATCTTCAGTTCCCACGGCCTGCTCCCGTCTGACCTTGTAGCTCAGTCGGTAGAGCAGGGGTGGTCTCACCCGAAGCCCGAAGGTCGTCCGTTCAATTCCCACCCTGGTCAGAGTTTTTCTCTTTCCTTGTGTGGGCCAATTTCCACTAGTAGGGTTACCGCTCACATGGTTCATACGGGGTTCAAAACTAGCACTTCTCATTACACTCTAATCAATTAAGTCTGTTGAAATATAAAGCGCTACACGGCCAACGTTTGTAAAAACATAACCCTTCCTTGACTTCGTAATCTCAGTTTAGCTAAAATTGCAGTTTGATTCCGAGCAATCACTGATCACGGCTTTACTTAATTCTAATTAGGTCATCGTGGTTTTCCAACGTTCAGCTCACTGATGAGGTTATTCGTGAGATATGTTTTGGAAGCTAAACGCATGCTTTCTGAACGGTCGGTCAGCGTGGCCCACCGAGAGTAAACCCTCTAAGATTGTCAAGTATTCGGATACTTCCGATTATGCATGCAGTTCTTTTGTTGAAAACGAAGGTAAAATATTTTAGCAAAACTGGTCGCCTAACGAACGAGAGAAGAGCTCTACTTGAAAATAATTAAAACCTGTTCAGTTAGCCACCGGACGTTTTGCTCATGATCTCAAAGGCCAGCAGGTTGCCTGGTTGACTGATATCAAAACCTTGTAACCATGGTAAACGGTGGAAGTCGTGTCTAAGAATTAGTCTCTAGTTTTAGAGATATTCACTTTGAGTGCAACGAATTACATTTCACTGTATATGAAATGGATTCCTAGAGACCTGAACGCAGAGGCGGTTTCTCTCAATAGAATCGTAGTATGCGATGACAATACATTAAATTGTTATTTTTTAGAATGTTGTACGTTAAGTTGGGTCCACATTCCGTGGACAGGTTCGCCTGCAGTTATAACACCAAACTTGCTCGCTGTAACTCCGGGTTCCATCAACCTGGAACAGAAGCGGTTGACGCATTTACTCCAGATTGGAAACACGAGAACAATTGGCTATTGCCCCGGGTTTCCCTGATTGTACGAGTTATTAATCATTTGAAACTATGTAAGGCTGAAGGATCAATTATTTTTCCAGTGTGGAAGTCTTCCTATTTTTAGACAGTCTCGTCTCGAGACGGGAGACATTTGAGTCCCTTTGTGCGCAATTTGTTGTGATTATCTAATCAGACATGCCATTTCTCTGTGTAGTGAAACTCAAATTTGTTTCATTTCTCGCCTGACGAGCTTATTCCAAAAAGGAAAAAAAAGGGAGGTCAACGACTTTGTTTCGGAGAGATAAGAAAAGGGAGAAATGTCTAATTTCGATAGATGGGTCATCATAACGAGATGTAGCCTCATCTGCTCATCTGTCGTAAATCATGAAAATAATGTATTCGAGTGAAGGTTTCCGTGCATAGAAATATAGGGGTGAGGTTTTTAGATAATTGCATACCGCTAGGGATGTCGTAAACAGTAGAGTTAATCCTCAATGAGCGTTTTCGCAAGCGCTACCCGTTGTAACCACTTCCGGAATTCAGGAATTTTAAAAAAGATAACCTCTTACGTTGTGATTTTTTTTTTTTCCATTTCATCATGTTTTGTGGATTGTGAGAAGAGTAAGTGATTCATGCTTTTAAAAAAGAGGGGGTCACCGATGATCTAAACAAGTAAAATCGATGAGATGCTGCGAAGCTCTTGGAAAATTTCGTCTCTCACTTTTTTTATGTGACCTGTCGGGAAAGGACTGGAACCCAAGCCAGGATCGATCGATGAAAGGTTTTGTAAAAAAAAAGCTACCTTTTCGAGAGCTTTTCCAGCCTTCCTCTCACATGCATCTCTTTAACGTTTCATACACCTTATTCCAAAATGGCCGCCATTTAAATATTCTTTTGTTTTTATTCAAATAAGCCCTTTATGCCTCGTTTTTAAGCTTAAAATTCAAAAGAATATTTTATCTTGAACGACGCAACAAGGGCCGATTTATATCCGTATAAATCAGGGGCCATTTTGGAATAAGGTGTTGGAAATAAATGTGCCTTTTTTTCCTTGTCCAGGGTTCCTTATCCGAGATGTTAGGGACCTTTTAAAAGATCTGAGACAGGAACGGCCGCGAGAACGTCATTTCATATTGCTAGTTTAGTTTTTTAACGTTTTTCACGATTATTCAAGTTTGTTCTACTTCCACAAACTATCCGAACTATCAAGGAACTGAATTGGAGGAACAGTGTTGAAACTAAGAAGGAAAATCGAAAATTTGCCCCTTGTGTGCTCTCGTCTTTCTTAATTAAAACCACAGGTAACCCAGGCTCACTGTGTGCGTCACGTAGGTATTAAAATATAGAGAACATATGAGGCGAAGTTTAGGTCTGAAAATTTGCTAGAAAATGGTAATAAAAATCGATAAAACTTATCATGTGGTGAGCTGTTGTTGTCTTTGATACGTACACGAAGTTTCGGGGAAAATGGTCCCCGTTCACCTTCCTTCATAATATAGTGACAAGGTAGGAGACGGAAGCCAGCGTCGGGACTCCGATCGACCCAAAACAAGCACGATTTTTTCCGCGAAAATCAAATCCAGTCGCTAAATAAACACGCCAGGTTCGTGGAATAGGAATTTCTCTAAACCATGAATCCACTGATGCATCTCCAGGTAGCAACGCGGAGCCACCAGACTCCGTAAAACTTGTAAGTTAACCTGCTAAAATGGCGGCCAGAAAGCGTGGTACTCACGAAGTGCCCAATTCAAAGTGGCACTGAACTCTGGACGCCTGGTGACGAGTATAATAAGTCTCCCTCGACGGAGGGGAGTCCCAAATTGCTCAGTGAGTTTTGTTTGGGACTCCCCTCCCTCCAAAACTTATTATACTCGTCACCAGGCGTCCAGAGTTCAGTGCCAC
>NC_090881.1:5261917-5264417 GCF_036669935.1 Montipora foliosa
CGCGCAAAAAGATCTTGCCGTTTCTTACAGAATGTCACCCATCATGCAGTGCCTCATCTCAAATAGATTTTTTTAAACAACAACTGGGATCTTATATAAAACCAGCTTTTGCTGAGAAAATTTTTAAAATCCTCCCCTTATTTCGTATAGAAAAGGGAGATCTTTGAAAGATGTACCCGTTAGAGCAAAAATCTGAGGGTCTTTCAATTTCCTATCTTGACTAATAGAGCGATTTCATTCACGTGACCTGCAGGCATACTGGATTACTAAAACAAAAGAGAGTATTTGAATAAAAATAGAGATCAATTCCCAAAGGATTAGTTTGGTACACCATCATGGCCGCCATTCCTTTGTTTTGGAACACCAACATGGCTGCCGTGACGTCATGTAAAAACGCTCTATAGGCCTTTTTTCGATATATCAAAATTCAGCTCGAAAGAGAGGTTTAATACGATGGCCCAGGAGGGTCACAGTCCAGTTTTAATTTTTCACAGTCCAGTTTTAATTTTCACAGTCCAGTTTTAACTTTTCACAGTCCAGTTTTAATTTTACACAGTCCAGTTTTAATTTTATTCACAGTCCAGTCTTAATTTTCAGTTCACAGTTCAGTTTTATTTTTGTGAATCGTCACCAGTTCTCTCACTGGACACAGGTCACAGGTCACGGGATTGTTTTACCAATACAGAAAGTATCCTAAACATTCATAAAAGCTAACCTTAAGCCTAACTAGGCCTAAACAAAGCTTTTAGGCCGAAGGTTAGCTCTTATGAATGTTTAGGATACTTTCTGTATTGGTAAAACAATCCTGTGACCTGTGACCTGTGAGAGAACTGGTGACGAGTCACAAAAATAAAACTGAACTGTGAACTGAAAATTAAAACTGGACTGTGAATAAAATTAAAACTGGACTGTGTAAAATTAAAACTGGACTGTGAAAAATTAAAACTGGACTGTGAAAATTAAAACTGGACTGTGAAAAATTAAAACTGGACTGTGACCCTCCTAGGCCATAGTAGTACGTTTAGAGGACAACGACGAAGGAAAGTGTATGATATGCAAATATTTTTCACATTCACTCCAACGTGTTTCTATTGTTTTTTTCCTCACTGACCCACTATCAAGCTGAATATTTGATATTTCGAAAATGGCCTATAGGATTGGTGTTTTGCCACGTCAAGCGAAGTGACCCGTGATGACTGACGTTTTATGACACCGGAAGTGTTTACAGACGGAAGTCAGTTCTGTCGTTAACCAGATTCATCCGAGACTAGGAGTTAAAGAACTTGCACATGAATGCATTTGTGTGATATATTAAAACGATCATTTATAAACAGCATAACTTGACCTTATTTAAGTCAATCATTTAGTTCTTGATTTAAGGATATGTGAGACATTTTGATGGCTGATATTGGCTTGCTCATTTGACGGTTGGCAGTAAAATTGCGTTTTTGACGGCTAAATATTTGACCATTTGGCGCTTGACGGTTAACCTCATAAATAAATAAATAAATCATTCCATGATTTCCACATATCACTGGGTCGTGAAATTCTCTCAAATTGTCCCACGGTTGTGTCAAAATGTCACTTCGAAATTTAGTGAAGTTAAAGTGCTTAAATTGCCTATAATTAATTGAGTTAATTTTATTTTGAAGGAGCGGGAATTGAAATTTTACGGCATAGCTAGACTAAGCTGTGATCGCTTATACCAATGAGAGACACCCCAGAACAGATCACTGGAAAAATCGATAAATTTACATGCACATGTAAATTTAGATCATAACATGTAAATAGCATGTAAATTACATTGAAAACGCTGTAAATGAAAGTTTACAGCTAAAATGCCCTTTTGCAGATCTTAGAAGATACTGCAAAGAAGACGTAAATATTGCGGACAAAGTATGTAAAAACTACGTAAATTGCGAACACTCCAAGGCCAAAATCTTGTAAATACCATGTAAATGGCATACACCAGACTTATTCCAACCTGTAAACTCCCTGTAAATATTTCCACTACACTGTATTACATCCTGTGAATCGATGAAACAGACAGGGGTTTGAACCAGTAAAAGACTTGTAAATCGAAAAAGTGGGACAGGTTTGACCCTGTAAAAACCAAGTGTAAATCGAAAAAGGGGGACTGGTTTGACCCTGTTAAAAAAAATTGCATATTATAATTAAAAATGAAGACTTAAGTGATCACGCAAAAACCTGGTTAACAAAAAATCCCAAGAAACATTTGACAAGGACACCTCCACTGGCATAACTTTTAATGGCAGCAGATGTTTTACAACATCAAGGTTTGAGAACTACAGTAAATAGATTTATTATATAAACACCAATGAAATACCAAGTGAGCTTTCGCACAAAAACATGATATCTTCACATGTGAAAATACTATGGTTACTATGGTTACATGCCTTTCGTGAAATGATTTACTATTTAATTGGTGTTTATAAATAGAATATTACATGGCCACTTGGAGATATGAAAGTTCTCTTCT
>NC_090881.1:5281917-5301917 GCF_036669935.1 Montipora foliosa
TTTGGCGGTTTGTACCACGAAGAGATTACAAAAGGTTTTGAGTTAGGCTTACGAATTTCAATAGATAAGATTTCCAGGAGCTGATTATCCAAATCCTTGCGGACAACGTAATTTATGTCCGAACGAATATAAAAGCAAACACCCCCACCAAATCTATGATTAACAGTCCTGTCATAGCGGATCACATCGTAGCCCTCAACCTTTGCGTCCTGGTCAGAAATATTCCGGTCTGGTCTTGCCTCATTGATAGCCAGCAAATCAATACAGTTATAATTTAAAAGAATACAACGTTCATCTAAATTTTTCAGTAGACTTGTGATATTTAAGCTAGCCGTTTAAAACTCGCGGCCCTTAGGGGTTATAGAGTCTGGATTGAACTGGCAACTAGGTGGGGTTAGGATAAAATCGCAGATAAAGAATGAGAATTAAATGAATGGACGATATGATTAACTAAATTACTTACTAAAATGGCAGTACCCTTCTTGTTAAGATGAAGCTTCAGATTGTTTCTGCACGATTCATCAATGTTTAGGTGCTTAATAAAACCCCAGTTTCTTTAGTGATAAAATGTTTGCAAGACACTGTGACATTGAGCTGTGGAAATGGGCCATACAAGACTGTCTGTATTATGATAATGATTATTATGATTATGATTATGATTATTTCACCATAAGCTTACTTTCCGCTTTTCTTTACGATAAAAGCCGTGTATTCTTTAATTGCAATCGAGGGTCGTAAGACCATAACCAAACTAATTACTTTGGCCAATCAAAAAGTACGGAGACAATCAAGTAAACCAATCAAAACTCAAAGGAATTAGACGTAGCCGGCAGAAAGCGCGAGAAAATGTGCACTCACGAGCCATGATTGGTTTTTGTTTCACTTCTGATTGGTTGAAAAAGTAGCGTGAGAACTTTGAACCAATCACTGAGTGAAGTAATGCAAAACCAAAGCAATTCGCTAATTACTTTCGACATTCAATTGAAAAACGCTCTATCATTATTATTATTATTATTATTATTATTATTATTATGATTATTATTATTAATTTTTTAAATTTTTTTTTTCAACAAAAGTTTTCTTTCCACTTTTCTTTACGATAAAACTTGTCTATTCTTTGATTGCACTTGACCTCACAGGCGGCCATGTTGGTGAAAAGGACAATAGCAAAGCCATTTGGGAATGCTACATTTTTCTATTGTTTTGGCACCAAGATGGCCGTCTTATCACGTGATATTTTATCAGGAGAAACCTTTTGGTTAACTATTATCGATGACATCAGTTGAAGTTTTTGACAAATCTCGCAAAACGTCAAATACCGAGATGGCAGTTTTTGCACATTTGGGTGCAGCAAATCGGTACGTTGCAATTAACCCATCTTTTGCACATAGATACCTACGTATCTTAACAACTATAAAATGTAAACACTTGCAAAGATAGTTCAAAAAATCATTAATAATTCATGAACTTAACAGCCTATCAAAACACCGATAAAACGTGGATGAGCTTTATACCTGATAAAACACTCCTCGTTAGTATTCTTTATATAAAGAATACTAATAAGGCATAGCTTGTTTTTCTTGTATGCTAATATTCACCTCTCACAATTTGAACCATTGTTTTGAGTCTAGAGGGACACGCTCTTTGTGGAATGTTTTTGAAGCCGTTCAAAAAACTTGCAGCACGTGTTTTATCGGGTCAAAAACCACTCGGTCTCCTCGTGGTTTTAAACCCGATAAAACACTCCTGCTCGTTCTTTAAACATTACATAATTTTTCTTTTGATTTTATGCAGATGAAGTTGCCACTTCGAGCGTTTTGAGAAACGTCGGAAAATTACATAACTTTACGTGAAAAAAAGATTGTTTTGCTACATATGCCAATACGACCAGTATCACGCTATTTTATAGCAGACATCTTTGATATAAGACATCCATGTTATGGTCAATTGACAGCTGTCAAAACAAGGTACCGCTGACCAGTATCATGTGACCAAATCGCAGTTTCAAGTTTAGAGATCATCGAGTTTAGCTGACTTTTTGAAATTGACTGCTGACCAGGTACTGTTTTTTTTCGATCGTAGGCTCAACCCAGTTTAATTCACGTAAACGCGCTTTCTGTGACTCAACGCGGCTACACGGCCATACTACCTCAACTAAAGCTCTTAACAAGCAACGCTTTTCGTTTTCAGGTTGAAAACAGTTTGGAAAATATTTTTTCCCTGCATTTTCCGCTAGTTTTCATCCATTGTGACATACTATCATATCATAGCTGTGGTCCACACTGGTGGCTACGCAGTTATTCAAGTCAAGCATCGGGGGAATATAAACTTAAGGCTGAATGTTTATTTTTAATTTGTTTAGAGCTGCATTTTTCTCTGTATTGCATTTTTTGGCATATCTTTAGAAGGTTGCATGATGCCTGGAGGACCTATGACTAAAACAGAAACGAAAGAAGAAAGAAAGAGAATCACAACGACAAAACAGAATACCAGTAATAGCTCAAAATACTTCACAAAGTCTTTTCTTGGGCACTAAACCATCTGGTATTTTTACGGATGCGTTATTTCAAGTGGATGCGTATTTTTAAAAAGTGGTTTAATCGTTTTTTTCTTTGTTCAGAAATGAAACTCGAATTTTTATTCTCAACTGTAATTAAATAACAATTACCTGCACTCTTTTAGACATAAAAAAATAGTTGATTCGTTTGTTTGTTTTGCTCTAAAATGCAAGCGAAGAAATGGTCTTTTAGTCGTTTTCCCGACTGTTTTTCGATGTGCCTCGACAGTGACAAGAAAATTTTGCCCTTATGTTATAAACACGTAATCGCAAAGAGTTCTCGTAAAATTAAGGAGAAATATCAGTAGCTTGAAGCTCCTACAGGTAATTTATTGAAGCAGATCTTGTTTGAATTTTATCCTTTCTAGCTTGCATTGTCGTATTTTCAGTGCCGATTCTTGTTCGAAGCCAAGCTGGCGTGTTTCAGTAAAATAACTCAAAATGTGAATGATCTCGTTTTCGGAGATAAAGTGGAATAAAGTAGATCAGTAACACTCTTTTTTGGCGTTGAACTGACAAAGTTCCCCGACGGTTTCTAATTTTAGCGAGATTCCTATTCGCTGGCTATTGACAGTTGACTCTGAAATGGCTGTTTTCCTTTTCCATTCGCTCGCTGAGATGTGTTTGTTTACTTTTAAAACTCATTCGATTTAAGAAAAAATTCATTGCCAAACTGGTGAATTCGAAATTAAATTTCGATTGAAAAGCCGATATCGCACGCATTGCTTCGTGATTCATGCGATATCGGCGGTTTTTTGCGTGAAATTTACCATGGAGTTCACTAGTCAGGCAATGAATCTCTCTGCAGACTGACTTGGAAGGCGAAGAAAGTAATTTAATTAAGCAGTATCCGGGAATACTAAAACGCGGACAATTCGCTACCCCTACAGGCAGTAAGAATAAATAACAAGGGAGTTCGCTGGTACATCTCTGGCTAGCTGTGACAATTATGTATGGAACCACTTGAGTTCTGCTAAAGTTTATTGAAAAGACAATATTGAGAACAAGATCAGAGTAATTCTTTCCTGTGCTGGTAAGTTTGAACTTATTCTCTGATTTCAAATTTCCCCAAGCGATAGAGACCAAACAGGAAAGCAAGAAAGAATATAAGGATTTAAAAAATCATTGGGGGAGGCAATTTTCTGAAAACGACACAGTTCGAGTAAGAAACGCGCAAGCTAATGGCAATATTAAGAAGTGGATCCTGGGAAGGGTGGTAAAGGTTTGTGGACCTACAATTAGCGACAAAATTGTTGACACATTGACCCCACCCCCTATGCCACATTTCTTCTATCTTTCAGCCTTCTTAGGTAGTTCAATTTGCCCCCTTTCCCCCTTGGCTTTGACCAAGAGGCTGAAGGCATGTCATCGCCAGTTGTTTTGAGGTGATCGTATAGAATCAGGAAACCAGTGGACCGACTTAATTTGTAGCTGAGATTCCTGTTTATGTCGCAGTACTTTTGTGTTTCTATGCAATTTGTGTGAAAAGGCTGTGTAATATACTAGTTATAGCTGTCGCTAAAGTGTCAACGAGCCAAGCTTGCGTGATCTGGCGGCTGCAAACATCACGCGGCGTACTCGTGCTTAACTCTCATTGGTTATCGCTACGGTCAATATTTGATCGCTTTGGTCTACATTACAGCTTTTGGTCTACATTACAATTAAATTTGAAGCGCTTCTGAGATTTCGTCCGCCTAAAAATCTTCTCGCGGCTCTATAAGCTGCCGCCTCGCCAGGCCTTCTGTCTTCAGAAGGCCTGACTCGTTGGCAATTAGTATTTGGGTGCGGCTTTACCCATGATGCCTTGGTAATAAAGTGGTTGAAACCCGCCATCTTATGTGTCGTGCAAAATGCTAGTTTACTACAGCAGCCTTCAACAAAACAATTGGCTTGACTGGAGTAGTGCCTACAATCGCACGAGGCAGCGTTACATTAGCCACATTGCTGATGCTGTTGCAGTGCTGCTGAAGATTGTGTCGCCTGAAAATGCCGTCGAGATCAGGCAAGCACTCTTATCCTCAAAAGCACTAGACAATAGGCTCATTGACCGAATGCATAAATGGCGGCCAAAAATGTATTCTTTTGTTTATGTGCTAATGAGACTCACTAGCAACATTTCAAGCAACATTTTTTTTGTATTTTGTCCATACAAACGAGGCTAGTGAGACTAATTAGCACATAAACAAAAGAATATTTTTTTGGCTGCCATTTATGCATTTGGTCTATAGGCTGTGGAAAGAGCCAACGATTACATCGTCAGGGAGAGCTCTTCTTTAAGCTATTGGGGAGGCTTATTACGGTGCAGAAAGCTGGGAAACAAGGCCTCGGATACTGTCAACTGCCTCACCCGGTATTGCTATTCTGACGCGAATTTGCATCAGCTCCAGTGTGGCCGTGGAACTCAAATGCCCTTGAGAGGAGAAAGAGGCGCAAGAACAAGAATCGATCGCAAAAAGCTAGACTATTTTCTAACTTTCATTACCAGCCTACACATCGTTCAAGATCTGCCATTTGGCGAAAAACTCCTTTGACGAGATATAACAAGAGAAATAATATTTTTGCTAATACAATGTATTTGAAAGAAGAAAAATTTCGCGGGAATCGCGGTGAAAATGAGGAATTTTATTTCTCTGACAAATGATTTTGTCATTGTAGTGTAAGATGAAATTTATTTAACTTCGTGGTTAATCCAATTTATTGCTACGACTTACTAGTGCGAAGATTGTTTACGTGAAACAAACGCTTTTTGCGAATTTTGAGTGTCATGAAATTACATTTGCGTGACAAATATCCTTTTACTCTAACCCAAAAACATTCAGATAGTGACAAAATTCATATTTACTTAAACATTTCTTCTGCTTTTGTGCTTGGCAGCATTGTGATTTGCGATAATTCGCAAGTCTGTTTTTGTATCTCATACCTGTTTAGATTTTCAATTTACATGGCCACTCAACCTCTCGATTGTGTAAATAGTTCACCCTGAAGTCAAAATGGATACGTTTCTCAGAAACCCGACAAAGAAGGCTTCCTGACCCGAAAGATGATATCTAAATATTCAGTTAAATATTACAACAAAATTAAAAAACCAACGACGGAAGTTTCTTGGCTAAAAAGTACGTTGTTTTACTCTGAAAACGACAAACGATTAACATTCTTCCCAATAGTTCATTCAGTCGACACAAGGTGATCACGTGCACCTTTATGGTTGCCTAGCACGTGATCAATTTCTTCCTTTTGACAAACCTTCCGTTTATTCATAAAAGTTAGAGACTGCAGATCGATTGTCATTCATCTTTCGATGAGAATTCGATTTAGAGTTATATATATAAACTATGTTATTTTTTTTCTTCAGCTTTCTCTCTGGTGCAAACGCAAAGCCAAACAATGTTTTGACCTGGCATCAGATTAGACTAACAAGAAGAGGAATTATGAAGCGGAAACAACACTTTCTATCCTTTCTTAGTGTGTGCAGTAAACGTTTGCTTATTGCAACTGCAGGCAACAGCTGAAATTTCCTAGTAAATTTCATGGTCATTTTTGTTGCGATCTCGGTATTTGATGTTTTCAATTGCCAGATTTCTCAAAAACTAAGTCATTTAGGAAGCTTACTTGATATCATCGATAATAGTTCACCAAAGGGTTTCTCCCGACAAAATATGAAGAAATCCGATATTTCACTTTAATTCTCGATATTTACAGTTAGTTTCTCTTAAATGCCTTCGCAAGAGTGGCGTATTGAAGAGGAATATCACAAGGAATGGTTAGTGATCATAGCAGGAAAATTGTCACAGAGAGAGAACTTGTGGCAAAACTAAATGAGTCAAAAAATCGCGAGAGGACTGGCAATCAAGGAGTTAATTAACTGGGTTTTTAAACCTCCTTTAGCACCCCATTTTGTTGAAGAGCATGAGATAATGATCAAAGCGGCTGAGAAAGCGGACGAGCAGCTAATTATTACTTTTATTGGGGCAGAATCTCTTAGCAACTCCAGACCGATAACGTACCAGACCGCCAATCCAAATGATGATACCCCCTAAGGTAACACCTAACCATTTCCTACACTGCCAACTAGGTAGCAAATTTGCGCCCGATTCCGTAGACGAGTGGACGAGACGGCAGTGGTGTAGTAAGGACTGTTTAACACATCAATACATGGTGGCTAGATATAGTGGCGAATCTGAGTAGCGATTTTGGCAAATTTTTGTCAACTCGCCAAATGTATGTAAATTAGTTCAGTACGTGGTACCCAGCCAGCCTGTTGGCAAATCTGGCGAATTAGTATTAATTGTCTGATGAAAGAAAGCCGCCTATCTAAATGTGTTAAGTGGGCCGTGTTTAATTAAAAAAAAAAACCATGAATTTACGATAATAAAATTAAAACATGAAAAATATAAGAGGTAATGTACTGTTTCAAGTGAAGCTATGATCGTCGCAGTTACGAACGCAATTTTTGCAATTGCGGAAAGAAGCCCGAAAAGTTCAGGACTTCAACGGGGTTTGAACCCGTGACCTCGCGATACCGGTGCGACGCCACTGACGTTAGGAACTGGTCATTTGTGGATTCCAATGTTCCCGTGAGGAATGAATCAACGATGATATATCACATCATCGTTGATTCATTCCTCACGGAAACATTGGAACCCACAAATGACCAGCAACCAAAATTAGAAATGAGTACAAATTTCGAATTTGAATTTTTTTCAAGGCTTTGTGTTTCTTTTCTAAACGTGTGTTGGATGGTACTTCGAGCTTTGTTACTTAAATATATTGTCTTTACTAAACATTGTTAATAAGAAAATTTATCGAACGTCGTTCGAGTCAACGGCCCTTACAAACTGGCTTCGAACCGGTTACAGGTGTCGCATTTAATTTCGCAAAAAGACCAGGTAGGCTGGATACGAATGTCTGTTCTACAGGGTGTCTTACAAACAGTTGTACCAGTGTAGGTAGGCTTTTGTAAAGGAGCATTAATTGCCAAAAGAACGATCCCATTGACACTTGTAAATTAAACCGAGTGAGTAGTAACTGTAGTGACATTTTATCGCCTTCCTGATTGTAAGAAAATTTCTACGCAAATTATAATATAAGCAATTTTAGATCTATTTAGCTTTTAACCGCCCTGTGATACAGAATCCAGGTTTTTCGGTTCTGCAAACTGCCTACTTGAGTTTTAGTCAAAAAGCAAAATGAACATAGAAGCTATTAAAGGCCCATCTTCAACAGACAGGCATTTCAACTGTTTGGTTTTTTTTTAATGGAAAGTCGCATTGCTTATTGTAGCGATCTGATTGGGTGAATTTCAGCTTTGACGGGATTTTTTGCAGCCCGAGAAAAATTTTCTTATGATTGGTCTGTCCATGGGACGCATTACCTTTGTTGAAATTGTTGTTGAAATTGTTGTTATAAACCTGTGTTCGAAGCCTACATTTTTAGTCGAAAATGACCAAATCTCCCAGAATGCATGCAGTAAATATCCGTCTCAAACAAACCGGAATTGATAATTTTTCAGGGAAACAATGTTCCGCCTTTGGCGGGAGGTTGTGCTCTCGCCGCAATCGGTTCGGCCCCTGCTAGCATCATAAAGTATTACTTACTTCTTTGACCGCAACCACACCTGTATTTTGTTTAATACTTTAGCATTACATCCAGGCATTTGCTAAATTTAAGCGTCCAGAATACAGTAGATTGCATCTCAGAGAACTTCAGACTCAAAAATGTTCCCTGTGGAGAATGTGCCCAAACCTCCCTAGAAAAGGGCGCGTTAGTCCTCATGGACCCCTCAACAATGCAATCAATCTAATTTTAGTTTAATTGCCGTTTCGTTCTCAGCATTTGCGAATCACGGTTGTATTCGATTCTATTTAGGGTGCGTTCGATTGACCTTATTCCGGAATAAGAATACGTGGAGTGATGATTTAAAACACCATGTGAGGCGTTTTGCAACAACAAGGATAATAGAGCTATGTTTAAAATAGAATTTTAGCAGATGTTTGACAATATTAATGTGAATCTCCGCAAAAACGAAGGATTTCTAACTTCTATTTCATGTATTCCTATTCCGAAATACTGTCAATCCAACGCACTCTTAGACAAGAGCAGTAATTCCAATTGTCGTAAAAGGAGTCTGTGAACGACTCAGGGCGTTAAAATCAACGAAAAAATGGATCCTGGCTAAGATGAATTGCATTTTCCATGGGCACGTAGAAGGTGGCGCAATTAACCGTCAGTGGATAAGTTAAGAATTGGAAGGCGAAGGCGTCCCGAACATATTCGAGTACAAATGATTCACAGGTCCGTAAGACAACAGCACCTTTTAATCAATCAAAACTTCATTACGAGAGATCAAGCTGTCAAATTACCACCCTCTTCCTTATTGGTCAGCTTTCGTGAATTGTTTACCTGGCACAGTTCAAGAGCACAACAGAGCGCCCTTGAGCTGAGCTGCGGATCCTGTGAAGTTTTAAGCAACTCCTCTTCTTTTTTAATCAAGGAAGCAACGCCATGCTTGGTCGGTCACACCTGTGACGACCTAGGAATGTGCTACGTAAACAAATATTGGTCAAGCAAGCAAGGTTCTAGCGCTGGATTACCAGCCGCTGTTTAGGGAAATGAGCCAGCGCTCACTCCCGAAATCACGGCAGGACGCGTGAGGTGAGCCATTGTTAATCTCCGCCAACCAGAAACTCGCCTGCACAAATCGGTCTCGCATAAATATATTTTTTGGCTGCGAAGGTATTCTTTGACCCCGCCGGTTCGAGGTTTACAGTGCTTTTAAGGTAGGAAACATGCAAGATTTCGACAACGAAAAGTGTTCGAGAAGCTGGCGAAAGGGGATTGTGTCGTTTTCTACCGCCTGAGTTCGGAAACTTCACTGATTTTCTAGTTGGCGCCACGGTCAACGGCTTTCAAATCCATTGCTATTGCCATTTTCTCCTCAGACTTCGCTAATATAAGAGCAAGTAAAATTCCTCAAGATCAATTGAAATTACTGCTGAGTTTATTGGTGGCAAAACGAGGGGGCCGATGAGGTTGACCGAGAACTGAAGCGGCCAAAGATTTTTTTGATGATTCGCCAGTTGAATTTAAACTGATATTGATCATTTAACCACAAACTCAAGCTCGTATCATCTGGAAACTTCGCACGGACGTTTTAGGCATTGTTATGTAATTATTGCTTTGTTAATATCAGTGTTTTGGGATGTCTAATGCTATTTCCCCGCAAATATTAACTTGTTCGCATAAATTATATTTGAATTTACGTCACAAACACAAGTTATCGCTCACGCGTCCAGCCGTCTCTTCTCGGGGAGGATACCTAAACTCGAGTGAGCAGCGGATATCGAGCCTAGGTTAATTGCTGTAAAGACTTTGTTTAACTCAGCTGTGTGAGTCACTTTGTAACAAAGTTACACAGTCATTTATGTCATATTCAGTTAAAAGTGTATTAAGGCAATTCACTTACAGGGAAGATAGACGTGTGAGTCCTGAGAAAGCGCTCTCTGGGAGTTGAGTAATTTCATTCTCCCTGAGATATCTAGAAATGAAAATAAAATTAGAAATAAGTACTAAATTCAAATTAAAGAAGAACAGTGCAATGAATACCATTTTAGTTAAAATTGCCGTTTTGTTCTTAGCATTCTCGTCAAAATGCATCACAGATTCACACTTAAATGGGTTTCCAGGTCGAGTTTTAGGAGAAAATGCGCCGATTAGAATGCTGGCTAGGTAACCACGCACATCTCGCACCAGTACCTCGGCATCTTAACGCGTCCTAAAAACTCGTCCTAATGTGAATTTATGTCGGTAAGTCAAATAGCTTTTTCATCGCGAATTCACAATCGGACGGGAAACTAGTCAGACGGGTTACCCGCCTGACGAGTTTCCCGTCCTCTAATGTGAATACTGCTACTGTCATTTCCTTGAGTCGAAAATCCATGTTTGTCAGTAGAAATTATTATGATTGTCTTATGTGCTTCTTCATTAGAAAAAGGGATCTTGGCTAAGATCAAATCAAAGGTTCCACAGAAAGAACCAAAATGACAGACTAGAATAATATGTAGTGTTTACCTTAGAAGGCTAAGGTTCAAATGAACTTTAATTTTTGACCTGAAAGGGTTCATTACTGTAAAGACTTTATTTAACTCAGCCGTGTGAGTCACTTTGTAACTAAGTCGCACAATTATTTGTAGAGTGGAGAGGCGCAAAGCCGTGTCATATCTTGAAAGTGTATTTAGGGCAATATACTTACAGCGAACGCAGACCCGAGAGTCCTGAGAAAACGTTTCCTGCGAGTTGACTTATTTTACTTTTATCAAGATATCTAGAAATGAACACAAAATTAGAAATGAGTACGAATTTCCATGGGCACGTGGAAGGTGGCGCAATTAACTGGCAGCGGATAAGTTAAGAATTGGAAGGCGAAGGCGTCCCGAACATATTCGAGTACAAATGATTCACAAGTCCGTAAGAAAACAGCACCTTTTAATTAATCAAAACTTCACTACGAGAGATCAAGCTGTCAAATTACCACCCTCTTCCTTACCTAGCACAGTTCAAGAGCACAACAGAGCGCTCTTGAGCTGAGCTGCGGATTCTGTGAAGTTTTAAGCAACTCCTCCTCTTTTTTAATCAAGGAAGCAACGCCATGCTTGGTCGGTCACACCTGTGACGACCTAGGAATGTGCTACGTAAAAAAATATTGGTCAAGCAAGCAAGGTTCTAGCGCTGGATTACCAGCCGCTGTTTAGGGAAATGAGCCAGCGCTCACTCCCGAAATCACGGCAGGACGCGTGAGGTGAGCCATTGTTAATCTCCGCCAACCAGAAACTCGCCTGCACAAATCGGTCTCGCATAAATATATTTTTTGGCTGCGAAGGTATTCTTTGACCCCGCCGGTTCGAGGTTTACAGTGCTTTTAAGGTAGGAAACATGCAAGATTTCGACAACGAAAAGTGTTCGAGAAGCTGGCGAAAGGGGATTGTGTCGTTTTCTACCGCCTGAGTTCGGAAACTTCACTGATTTTCCAGTTGGCGCCACGGTCAACGGCTTTCAAATCCATTGCTATTGCCATTTTCTCCTCAGACTTCGCTAATATAAGAGCAAGTAAAATTCCTCAAGATCAATTGAAATTACTGCTGAGTTTATTGGTGGCAAAACGAGGGGGCCGATGAGGTTGACCGAGAACTGAAGCGGCCAAAGATTTTTTTGATGATTCGCCAGTTGAATTTAAACTGATATTGATCATTTAACCACAAACTCAAGCTCGTATCATCTGGAAACTTCGCACGGACGTTTTAGGCATTGTTATGTAATTATTGCTTTGTTAATATCAGTGTTTTGGGATGTCTAATGCTATTTCCCCGCAAATATTAACTTGTTCGCATAAATTATATTTGAATTTACGTCACAAACACAAGTTATCGCTCACGCGTCCAGCCGTCTCTTCTCGGGGAGGATACCTAAACTCGAGTGAGCAGCGGATATCGAGCCTAGGTTAATTGCTGTAAAGACTTTGTTTAACTCAGCTGTGTGAGTCACTTTGTAACAAAGTTACACAGTCATTTATGTCATATTCAGTTAAAAGTGTATTAAGGCAATTCACTTACAGGGAAGATAGACGTGTGAGTCCTGAGAAAGCGCTCTCTGGGAGTTGAGTAATTTCATTCTCCCTGAGATATCTAGAAATGAAAATAAAATTAGAAATAAGTACTAAATTCAAATTAAAGAAGAACAGTGCAATGAATACCATTTTAGTTAAAATTGCCGTTTTGTTCTTAGCATTCTCGTCAAAATGCATCACAGATTCACACTTAAATGGGTTTCCAGGTCGAGTTTTAGGAGAAAATGCGCCGATTAGAATGCTGGCTAGGTAACCACGCACATCTCGCACCAGTACCTCGGCATCTTAACGCGTCCTAAAAACTCGTCCTAATGTGAATTTATGTCGGTAAGTCAAATAGCTTTTTCATCGCGAATTCACAATCGGACGGGAAACTAGTCAGACGGGTTACCCGCCTGACGAGTTTCCCGTCCTCTAATGTGAATACTGCTACTGTCATTTCCTTGAGTCGAAAATCCATGTTTGTCAGTAGAAATTATTATGATTGTCTTATGTGCTTCTTCATTAGAAAAAGGGATCTTGGCTAAGATCAAATCAAAGGTTCCACAGAAAGAACCAAAATGACAGACTAGAATAATATGTAGTGTTTACCTTAGAAGGCTAAGGTTCAAATGAACTTTAATTTTTGACCTGAAAGGGTTCATTATTGTAAAGACTTTATTTAACTCAGCCGTGTGAGTCACTTTGTAACTAAGTCGCACAATTATTTGTAGAGTGGAGAGGCGCAAAGCCGTGTCATATCTTGAAAGTGTATTTAGGGCAATATACTTACAGCGAACGCAGACCCGAGAGTCCTGAGAAAACGTTTCCTGCGAGTTGACTTATTTTACTTTTATCAAGATATCTAGAAATGAACACAAAATTAGAAATGAGTACGAATTTCCATGGGCACGTGGAAGGTGGCGCAATTAACTGGCAGCGGATAAGTTAAGAATTGGAAGGCGAAGGCGTCCCGAACATATTCGAGTACAAATGATTCACAAGTCCGTAAGAAAACAGCACCTTTTAATTAATCAAAACTTCACTACGAGAGATCAAGCTGTCAAATTACCACCCTCTTCCTTACCTAGCACAGTTCAAGAGCACAACAGAGCGCTCTTGAGCTGAGCTGCGGATTCTGTGAAGTTTTAAGCAACTCCTCCTCTTTTTTAATCAAGGAAGCAACGCCATGCTTGGTCGGTCACACCTGTGACGACCTAGGAATGTGCTACGTAAAAAAATATTGGTCAAGCAAGCAAGGTTCTAGCGCTGGATTACCAGCCGCTGTTTAGGGAAATGAGCCAGCGCTCACTCCCGAAATCACGGCAGGACGCGTGAGGTGAGCCATTGTTAATCTCCGCCAACCAGAAACTCGCCTGCACAAATCGGTCTCGCATAAATATATTTTTTGGCTGCGAAGGTATTCTTTGACCCCGCCGGTTCGAGGTTTACAGTGCTTTTAAGGTAGGAAACATGCAAGATTTCGACAACGAAAAGTGTTCGAGAAGCTGGCGAAAGGGGATTGTGTCGTTTTCTACCGCCTGAGTTCGGAAACTTCACTGATTTTCCAGTTGGCGCCACGGTCAACGGCTTTCAAATCCATTGCTATTGCCATTTTCTCCTCAGACTTCGCTAATATAAGAGCAAGTAAAATTCCTCAAGATCAATTGAAATTACTGCTGAGTTTATTGGTGGCAAAACGAGGGGGCCGATGAGGTTGACCGAGAACTGAAGCGGCCAAAGATTTTTTTGATGATTCGCCAGTTGAATTTAAACTGATATTGATCATTTAACCACAAACTCAAGCTCGTATCATCTGGAAACTTCGCACGGACGTTTTAGGCATTGTTATGTAATTATTGCTTTGTTAATATCAGTGTTTTGGGATGTCTAATGCTATTTCCCCGCAAATATTAACTTGTTCGCATAAATTATATTTGAATTTACGTCACAAACACAAGTTATTGCTCACGCGTCCAGCCGTCTCTTCTCGGGGAGGATACCTGAACTCGAGTGAGCAGCGGATATCGAGCCTAGGTTAATTGCTGTAAAGACTTTGTTTAACTCAGCTGTGTGAGTCACTTTGTAACAAAGTTACACAGTCATTTATGTCATATTCAGTTAAAAGTGTATTAAGGCAATTCACTTACAGGGAAGATAGACGTGTGAGTCCTGAAAAAGCGCTCTCTGGGAGTTGAGTAATTTCATTCTCCCTGAGATATCTAGAAATGAAAATAAAATTAGAAATAAGTACTAAATTCAAATTAAAGAAGAACAGTGCAATGAATACCATTTTAGTTAAAATTGCCGTTTTGTTCTTAGCATTCTCGTCAAAATGCATCACAGATTCACACTTAAACGGGTTTCCAGGTCGAGTTTTAGGAGAAAATGCGCCGATTAGAATGCTGGCTGGGTAACCACGCACATCTCGCACCAGTACCTCGGCATCTTAACCCGTCCTAAAAACTCGTCCTAATGTGAATTTATGTCGGTAAGTCAAATAACTTTTTCATCGCGAGTTCACACTCGGACGGGAAACTCGTCAGACGGGTTACCCGCCTGACGAGTTTCCCGTCCTCTAATGTGAATACTGCTACTGTCATTTCCTTGAGTCGAAAATCCATGTTTGTCAGTAGAAATTATTATGATTGTCTTATGTGCTTCTTCATTAGAAAAAGGGATCTTGGCTAAGATCAAATCAAAGGTTCCACAGAAAGAACCAAAATGACAGACTAGAATAACATTTAGTGTTTACCTTAGAAGGCTAAGGTTCAAATGAACTTTAATTTTTGACCTGAAAGGGTTCATTACTGTAAAGACTTTATTTAACTCAGCCGTGTGAGTCACTTTGTAACTAAGTCGCACAATTATTTGTAGAGTGGAGAGGCGCAAAGCCGTGTCATATCTTGAAAGTGTATTTAGGGCAATATACTTACAGCGAACGCAGACCCGTGAGTCCTGAGAAAACGTTTTCTGGGAGTTGACTTATTTTATTTTTATCAAGATATCTAGAAATGAACACAAAATTAGAAATGAGTACGAAATTTGAATTAAACAAGAACAGTAAAGTCAATGCCATTCTAGTTTTAATTGCCGTTTCCTTCTCAGCATTCGCTGATCGTCGTTGTACTCGATTCTACTTAGGCAAGAGCAGGAAAATTAATCCCAGTTGTCCTAAAAGGAATCCGTGAACAACTCAGAACAATGAAATCAAAGAAAAAATGGATAACAGTGGATTTGCTAGTTCTATGGAAAACAATAGGAAAGATCTAATATATAGATTTAGCCAAGCCTAAAGGCAGAGCTCCCGGCTTGTTTATTTTTACTGTGTATAGGATTAGTGAAAATAAAAGGCTTTAGAACTGTCCGCCTTTCGGTTTGCCCGGATATTGCTTAATTATGTAACATTTTCTTCGCTGCCTAACTAGTGAATTCCACGGTTAATTTCACCTGAAAAACCGACTGATCGCATGAATCACGAAGGGATGAGTGTGATATCGGTTTTTAGAGCGAAATCTACTGTCGAATTCACCAGTTAGGCAATTATTTTTTCTTAAATCGCAAGAGTTTTAATAGAAAACAAGCAAATCCTCAGCAAGCGAACGGAAAAGGAAAGAAGCATTTCAGAGTCGACTGTCAAACGCCAGTGAATAGGAATCACGCTATAGCTCGTGATGGGACAGATCATCTTTGTCAGTTCAAGGTCAAACGAGGAATTTTATTGATGTACTTTATTTATTTATTCCACTTTATCTCTGAAAACGAGATCATTTACAATTCGATGTATTTCACTGAAACACGCCAGCTTGGCTTAGAACCAGAATCGGCTAGAAAGGATAAATTTCAAACAAGATCTCCAACAAATTACCTGCACGTGCTCTAAACTAACTTCTGAAAACACAAGCTGGTGATATTTCTCCTTATACTTTTACGAGAACTCATTGCGATTACATGTTTAGAAAATAAGTGCAAAATTCTTGTCAGTATCGAGGCACATCGAAAAACAGTTAGGCAAGCGGAGTAGAAAGACTTCTTGTTCGCTCGCATTTTAGGGTTCTGGAGTATTAATTCTCCTCAAAAGGAGTGGCAATGCCTCTTTTAGTATTTTTAGTCTCGTTCAAAGTGTAGATAACGGGCAAAGTAATTCGTAAGTGGATGGATTAAACCGAACGGTTTTGGGCGATAGATAGTGAATGAAAGATTCACTATTGTTGGCTCGCGTTGTCAACAAAAACCTCAAATTGGGAAATTCACGTTGTTGTTTGCAGGCTACGTCAAAGAAATGTACTTCACTGGGTGCAGTACGATTATTTGTCATTGTTTAACCAATCAGATCATTGTTTTGTGGCGTTGCTGTTGACGTCATCGTTACTATGACCTTTTATTCAGCCCAAAATGGCCTTACGGTCAAAACGCACATTCGGCAAAAAATAGGGTGCTAAGTCAGTAAATTGCCCGGAAATGTGTTGAACGTTTAGTTCTTAATAATCTGGAACAGGGTAACTGGATTAAATTTTATCTCGCTATGTTTTCTGTAGGAAGGAGATGTGCCACCCCTGGTGGAGCCTGTTACAACATTGCAGTATCTGCTGGGACCAAGGCCAAAGATTTGACCATTGCAAGGAATCGTCATCTCTAAATTTATTGAGTTTACTTGAAGTTGTGTTTAGGGTTAATTCAAAACAGTGATGAAAATGTGGTTGCTCAAACCGAGATTTCAGTTTCAAGCCAAAAGAAGTGTAACAATAGACTTCCCTCTATTACACTCAATAAAATGATCTTCCAAACTAAACCATTTTATATAGATTAATCAAAGATTATAATTCATCTGACATCTATTTTGTGGTGTGTCTGATGTATTATCGCCTACCTTGTTTCATGCGTGGTTTCGTCCCTGTTCCACATATGCAAGTCTCTGTGTAAGATTGATATTTTTCCTACAGTTTTCCACGGTCATCCCTGACGTTCAACTGCAAAACACTCGATGCTATGTAGCATGACAAGTGAAGAATTCCATTGGGAAAAAGGCCTGCAAATTTCACAAATGGTTCACATTTTTGCCCAAAACAATTTCATCGAGTTTCCTTACGTTTTTCTCCTAAGGGGTCTGCGGAAACACTGCTTGTGCTTCGCCATTTTATTTCCACGATACATCGAACGATAAATATCTCATCTCGCGCGCGTCGTGTGAAGATTTCTATTGGTTGAAAATTGTGTGGTTGTCAATCAAGCTCACACATGCGCTTTATCGTGACACAGGCCCTTTAAATGCTACTTTGTCAGCTTCTTCTTCGCCAAGGCCACCGTTGTCGCTTTCTTCAGAGCCAAAAGTTCACTGATCGAGGTTTAACTGACTGTTTTGTAGCAAGTTCAAAGCTCACTGCTACACTCTCCTTTTTTGTTTTAAATCCCACTTTGTCAGCATCTTCTTGTTCAAGGCAACCATTGTTGCTTTCTTCAAAGCCAAAGTTGACTGATCGAGGTTTAAGTGACTCTTTTTGTAGCAATTTGAAAGCTCACTCCTGCACTCTCCTTTCTTGTTTTAAATTGCTTTCTTCAAAGCCAAAGATGTCGGATCGAGGTTTAACTGACTCTTTTGTAGCAAGTTTAAAGCTCACTACTACACTCTCCTTTCCTGTTTTAAATCCCACTTTTTCAGAATCTTCTTCTTCAAGGCCACCATTGTTGCTTTCTTCAAAGCCAAAGTTGACTGATTGACTTTTAACTGACTCTTTTATAGCAAGTTCAAAGCTTACTGCTACACTCTCCTTTCTTGTTTTAAATGCCACTTTGTCAGCATCTTCTTCGCCAAGGCCACCGTTGTCGCTTTCTTCAAAGCCAAAAGTTGGCGGATCCATGTTTAACTGACTCTTTTGTAGCAAGTTCAAAGCTTACTGCTACACTCTCCTTTCTTGTTTTAAATGCCACTTTGTCAGCATCTTCTTCGCCAAGGCCACCGTTGTCGCTTTCTTCAAAGCGAAAGTTGACTGATGGAGGTTTAACTGACTGTTTTGTAGCAAGTTCAAAGCTCACTGCTACACTGTCCTTTCTTGTTTTAAATCCCACTTTGTCAGCATCTTCTTGTTCAAGGCCACCATTGTTGCTTTCTTCAAATCCCAGGTTGACTGATCCAGGTTTAAGTGACTCTTTTTGTAGCAAATTCAAAGCTTACTACTGCACTCTCCCTTCTTGTTTTAAATTGCTTTCTTTAGAGCCAAAAATGACTGACCAAGGTTTAAGTGACTCTTTTGTAGCAAGTTCAAAGCTCACTGCCACACTCCGTTCTTGCTTTAAATGCCACTTCGTCAGCATCTTCTTCGCCAAGGCCAGCATTGTTGCCTTCCTCAAAGCCAAAGTTAACTGGTCGAGGTTTTACTGACTCTTTTGTAGCAAGTTCAAAGCTCACTCCTACACTCTCCTTTCTTGTTTTAAATCCCACTTTGTCAGCATCCTGTGCGCCAAGGCCACCATTGTCGCTTTCTTGAAAGCTAAAGTTGACCGATTGAGGCTTGACTGACTGTTTTGTAGCAAGTTCAAAGCTTAATGCTACACTCTTCTTTCTTGTTTTAAATGCCACTTTGTCAGCATCTTCTTCGCTAAGGCCACCGTTGTCGCTTTCTTCAAAGCCAAAAGTTGACGGATCGAGGTTTAACTGACTCTTTTGTAGCAAGTTCGAAGCTCACTGCTACACTCTCCTTTCTTGTTTTAAATCCCACTTTGTCTGCATCTTCTTCGCGAAGTCCACCAATGTTGCTTTCTTCGAAGCGAAAGTTGAGTGACCCAGGTTTAACTGACTCTTTTGTAACAAGTTCAAAGCTCACTACTCTACTCTCCTTTCTTGTTTTAAATTGCTTTCTTCAAAGCCAAAGTTGAGGGATCGAGGTTTTACTGACTCTTTTGTAGCAAGTTCGAAGCTTACTGCTACACTCTCCTTTCTTGTTTTAAATCCCACTTTGTCAGCATCTTCTTTGCGAAGGCCACCGTTGTTGCTTTCTTGAAAGCCAAAGTTGACCGTTCGAGGTTTGAATGACTCTTTTGTAGCAAGTTTAAACCTTAATGCTGGACCCTTCTTTCTTGTTTTAAATGCCACTTTGTCAGCATCTTCTTTGCTAAGGCCAGCATTGTTGCTCTCTTCAAAGCCAATGTTGACTGATCGAGGTTTAACTAACTCTTTTTGTAGCAAATTCAAAGCTCACTCCTGCACTCTCCTTTCTTGTTTTAAATTGCTTTCTTTAAAGCCAAAGATGACTGATCGAGTTTTTACTGACTCTTTGTAGCAAGTTTAAAGCTCACTGCTACACTCCGTTCTTGCTTTGAATGCCACTTTGTTAGCATCTTCTTCGCCAAGGCCAGCATTGCTGCCTTCTTCAAAGCCAAAGTTGAGTGTTCGAGGTTTAACTGACTGAGTCTTTTATAGCAAGATCAAAGCCTACTGCTACAGTCTTCTTTCTTGTTCTAAATGCCACTTTGTCAGCATCTTCTTCTTCAAGAAACCGTTGCCGCTTTCTTCAAAGCCAAAGGTTGACTGATTAAGGCTTAACTGACTCTTTTGTAACAAGTTTAAAGCTCACTGCTACGTTCTCCTTTCTCGTTTTAAATGCCACTTTGTCAGCATCTTCTTCTTCATAGCCACTATTGTTGCTTTCTTCAAAGCCAAAGTTGACTGATGGAGGTTTAACTGACTCTTTCATAACAAGTTCAAGGATTACTGATACACTCTCCTTTTTTGTTTTAAATGCCACTTTGTCGGCATCTTCTTCTTAGGGGCCACCAATGTTGCTTTCTTCAAAGCCAAGGTTGACTGATCGAGGTTTTACTGACTCTTTTGTAGCAAGTTCAAAGGTC
>NC_090881.1:5306917-5326917 GCF_036669935.1 Montipora foliosa
TAGATAAGAGTGTTGTTATGGATAGCATGGGTGGGCTCCCCAGCACAGTCACAAATGAGTCTATTTTGAGAATACCCTTTCCCGGGAAAGTCAGTTGTCATGTCCCTGAAAAAAAAAAGCAGAATCAGTCACGCGTGACATGGCTTCTTTTGATTGGTTAAAATTGGCGGCCCTTTGTTTGTTTCGCGCGCAAAGTGAATCTTAAAATAAATCCATTTGTGAATCCACAAACTGATCAACAGTCTTTTCTAATTTACTCTTGTTCCAGAAACTCGGACCTCCATGGTTGCCTTTGGCTTTTCTGGAATGAACAACCATCCTCTTAAATAGATCACTATATTGTAACTTTTTTTTTTTTTGGATTCATCAAATTTAATCATAGTGTTCACATTATTAAGCAAAGTACAATCTTTTTTTGTTTTTTTTTTTAAACATCTACGTACCTCCGGGTCAATCTATAGCTATTTGGATTATGGGGTTTGTTCTATGGAGAAAATTAAAAAAAAAGGAGTTTGGACCGCAACGTACAAACCGATTCTGTGTCTTAATCGTAGCGTGGTATCTCCCAGATAAAGTGAACTCTGTATGTTAGGGTTAGGGCTAGGATTAGTCTAGACAAACCTCAGATTACTCGAAAAAAGCGAAGAAAACACTCCAGAATCAAGGAATCACAAAGTCCTTCTATAAGAAATTATTTTTTTGACCCGAAACCTCGTTTTCGCGCCTTGTGAAACTGTAATAACAGCTATTGTGCCTGACATGATTGGATCACCAGGAACAGTACAAACAAATTTCAATAGTGGTCAAGAAATGGGAATAGAGTGCCCAGTTAAATTAACACAGAGAGCGTTCATCTTGGAAACTGTTGGTATCATACGGAATTGCTTAAAGGAAAGTAAAGGAAAGGAAAAGAAGTTTATCTAGCGGTGGAGTAGTAATTAGAGACACTGTAAACTGAAATCAACAAATTAACGCAAAATCAAATCAAATGTTGGGTTTTGAGGAGAGGGAGAAACCGGAGTACCCAGAGAAAAACCTCTCGGTTCAGAGTAGAGAACTAACAAACTCAATCCACATACGACGTTGAGTCTGGGAATCGAGCCCAGGCCACATTGTTGGGAGGACAATTTAATTAGAATTTATCTGGCATAGAGTCAACGTGTGGAGGGAAGGTGAAAATATCTACTTGCAACAGCGTAGCAAAGAAATGCTGGTAGAAGTAGTAAACATGTGCAAGGGGATCTACGAAAATTATCGATCTGGAGTAGACGTTGCACAAACTTTTTAAAAAAATACTAGTGTACAGCACGCACCAAGAGATCCTGTCAACTTGCTTTTATTTCTCCGACCGCTTTCGTCTGTTTACGCAAAGTTCATCATGGTTAAAAGGAACTTATTTTGTACCTTATTTACAAAAGTACAAATCACGTTCTAACAAGGGTGTAAACAATGAAAAACACCTACACAACAGTACGTGCAGGATATGAGTAAAATGGTGCATGAGCCTGAGAATTGTATTTTTGGGGCTCATGGATTTAACGTTGAATCTGTGAACCCCCAAAAAGCAGCAATTACCCATTTCGTTGTCATTATAATATTTTTTGTGATGTTAGATGGAAAATGTAGCCACTAACAGGAACTTTGTATAATGAGAATTGTAAATAGTGCGTGAAATATTAAGTAGTAAATAATACAGTGGTGTTAGTTATGTTATGAATTTGCAATTGTAAATAAGAATTATAAACAGTTTATGCACACTCATCCAGTGGCTTTGTTGCTTCTTGTGAATTCCGGAAAAGAGCGCCGTGTAGAATATGTACAAAAGGTCCGCTACTCAACACGAATGCTGCGTCGAAACACTAGTTGAGGAATGTGGGTAGCGCGTTGGCCATCCATCACGCGTTTGCGAGTTAAATATCGTGTAGAATTATCCGCTGTGGTAGTAAGTCCGAGAATCCTTGTCGCCAATGTAACGATTTTGTCAAACTTGGAGTCAGGAGTTGATAGAAACTTTGTTTATTTCGTGCGTAACAAAAACTAACTCTCTTACTGTCCTACCTCGTGCTCTAGCATCCGCGTCCTTATATTAGTACAATGCATCGCCAAATTAGGTACAACATTACAGCAACCAGCTCATCGAGGCGGTACCTCCTCTTGGTTAAGCTTTCTTCTTGCCTCCTCGTGGAATTTGATAAGACTACCATACGATTTGCCATAGAGCTCCAAATAGGTCGATGTCTCTGCGTCCACCGAACAAGTTTGCCCCCCATTATTGACTCCTTGTACCTCACTTGTCTTCGCAAACTGTTGAAAACTATCCCAATTCTTCCTCTTTCTGTAACGACTCAATAGTAACGTAAGGCATATAAAGGATAATAACTGGTCTCAAAATTTCCGAAAAAGAGGATTTGCTTGAATTAATGACTCTAGCTAAGTAGCAACAGATAAACAATCCGAGGGAAGAGCATTGATTTCTTTGTAACCAGCAGCCCAAAATTTCTCAAAAGATCTAGAATAGAGTTCGGTGCTAGAATCAGCTCTTCTCCCAAACAACACAATGGTATACAGCTGGTCAAACAACTAAGCTCCGGATCCCTGAAGTGATTCGAAAAGATGACAGGACCTGTGCACCTTGTTATAGCAAAGATACAAAGAAAAAAAGGAAAAAAGTCATGGAGATCCACAATGAGCGAGTTCATTCTCATTGCGCGGAATCCATTCAAAATCGATAACAATCTGATATTCCCTAGAAAGTGAAGAAACATCCATTGCCAACTCATGCAGATTAATCTTATTGCTACCAGACTTAACAATAGAAGCTACGCCTAGATGATCTGTGTTCCACTTATGATAAGTTCCCTTGAGGAAGTGAGCAAAACTATACAAAGCCTGCTTGACAAACGTGAGTTCTGTCCACGTAGAACTTTGTTTCATTTCTAAAGCGTCTCAAGGTTTATGCAAAACCGTTTTGACGTTCATAGATATAAAAGTAGCGCAGCCTAATGCACTGGCGTAGAAATATACAACCCGAGAAGGTAAAATAAACTTCCTCCATATAGGTCGACAGTTTAAACTCTGCAAATTTCCGCTCCAAAATTTAAGTTCCACTGAATCATCCGAATCTAAAACAACCTGTGCATCCCATTCGATTAACCGATGTCGAGCTTTAGTGATGAGCTTACAAACGTCACTCAAGATCAACAAATCATCTGTGCGACATCTCATTATCTCTTAAAAAATGCAAGGAATCTTTCCTGGTGTGGAATAAACATACAATTTTTCTTGAAATCCCAAAAAATACCCAACCAGCAAATGATCTGGATAGGGACCCACTGACACTTCTCTTTGTTCGGTACAAACCCAGAACAAACAAGATCTGACCTAACAAGCAATGATTGCAGAGCAGAGACTCTTCTGTGCGACATCTCATTATCTCTTGAAAAATGCGAGAAATCTTTTCTGGTGGAATAAACATACAATTTTTCTTGAAATCCCAAAAAATACCCAACCAGCAAATGATCTGGATAGGGACCCACTGACACTTCTCTTTGTTCGGTACAAACCCAGAACGAACAAGATCCGACCTAACAAGCAATGATTGCATGCTCTTCGCACCTCGAAAAGTTTTGAATGGAAAAAACATTATCAACAACAACAATACAAAGCGCCTTCGAGTGCCAATGTTTAACTTAAGGTCTCACAACTTTAGAAAAAATATAAGGACTTACATTGATCCGGAACGGCAAAACCGAAAATTTTAAGTACTTATTAACGCCACCGAAATCCCAAGAGAAATTGTTGATCAGATTCAAAAATCTGAATATGGTGGTAACCCGATTTGATATAAAAAAAATGCAGACCCAAGCATAAGGTCTGGTTAACAAACACTGAAGGACTTATTTAGCATCCTCAAACCTAATTTTAGACTTCTCAACAAAATAATTTACATGCCTAAAATTCTTCCCGCTAGACTGAATAGATTCCGATAGGGAATTAACAACCAAAGGTGGAGACAGGCCTTCGGCAACAGAACCAACTTTAAGAAGCTCTGCAATAGCGTTGCAAACAAATTCCGAATGATGCAAGGCAGACGTATTTTTCTCATGATAAACCGAAGTGTGGTTGTAATAAAAGGGGATCCTATAACCGTCCCTGATAACGCTGAGAATGAATTGAGAAGCACCAGTGCTCCCCCAAAAACTGATATTAACTCGAAGTCTACCCCTAATGATAACACTACTAGAACCCATTAAACAGTCAGCATAGTTGCATTCAAGTAAGTCATTCTCTTGAAGACCTGAAGACGAGCACAAATTAACAACAATATTTGAATACTCACCTGATCCAAGCATGTTTAAGCGGAGGAACGGCTGGGAAAGACTCTGAAGTGACTGGAACTTGGACAGAAAGGTGAATTGGTCCAATGCCCGAATTGGGCGCAGGTGAAGCATTTGTCTGAAGGTTGTGGTTGCCTGCTTCAAAAGGCTGTTTGACGAAAGGGCTGCTGTTGAGGACGAAAAGTCTGTGGAAGGTTGGGGTTAAAAAAAGCTCTTAAGGGCAAAAGAAGCTTCGTGAGAGAACTTGTGCCGACTCTGCGACGAGATGAAATTTTGCTTCTTTGAAAGGGGCCCTCTTTCCGTAGATCTGAGTTATCCGCCAACTCGTCTGACTCGTATCCCTCAACAGCGGACCAGACACCAAGACTCTTATCGACAAACCGAATAGCTTTGTTTCGTTTATTGAGCAAAGTTGTGGCGTTTTCCATGAGCTCCTGGCTCACTCAGGTGGGAAATTCCCCTCCAGCAAATGAGCGGACTCTGAATCAATGGCGTCTAACAAGGTCGAGTTGAATTCAAAATGCAATTTGTTGCCTTTGAACTGAACACTGCTAGGAACACTACTAGCAGCTTTCGCGTCAATTTTTAATTTCTTTAATTTCCTTTTGCTCGAGACTGCCTTGGAACTCTGTCAATTACTTGTCTACTTAAGAGTCAAGCAGGCGAGAAAATAGATTAACATTTTTCTCGCCAGACAGGCTTTGGTTAGAGCTTGCAGAATCTGTGTGAGATCGCTGCCCGTTTCTCCCATAATCTGACAAAAAGGTAGCGAGAGAGGAGATGCCGTCGAGAGACCTTGAAACTGCGAGAAATATCTATATATAACCGACTACAAATACCCATGTGTACTTATACCATGCTATGCACACCTACGTGTGAATACCGAAACGCTCGAGCTACAGTAGCGTACATTCCATAACTTGAGAAAATACATTTGTTTACTTTGATGAACATTTCACCTGATAAAGACAAAATGACGTCAGTAACGTCTCAGCTGACATGATCTGACATCCACAACTTTGACGTCAACCGAATCATGTAATCATAAACTCTGATCCTGAAAATAACCGATTATGTCATCGGCTTGGAGGAAAGATTGCTGGTGATGGAACACCTATTGGTCCGCAGTGTATTGCTATACCAATCGAAGATCATGGTATCCGCTACCTGAACGGACGCTTGGTCTGTTCGACATTCCTCTAATTACAAGACAATCTAGGATCGGAAGTCGGGCTGTGACCACACGTGTCAGTGCTGCTAGGGATCATGTGCGTTGTGTCGTAGTTCTAAAAAAAGATGTGTAATAGATAGAAAGATGTGCATGTCTCAAAGAAAGATCACGAAATTTGTAATCACACTGGCAAAAACAACACGCACTTCGTCATGAAAACATCGCTGACTTGAGCTCTCTTATAGATGCAAGTCAAAACTGCGATAATCGTGCTGAAGCAGGAGCCTCCATACGTGTTGATGAGGGCCAGCAGCCCAGTAGTAGATGAGGTTATTTATAGTTTTCGACTTCCTAACCCAAAATTGGTTGCCATTGTTGCTAGCGCTCGTGCAAATGTGCTGAATAAAGGAGTTGCAACATAAGGTTCATACAACCCTTCGCGCCTTCAGAACTTTGTTTCCATGCCCATGGCTAATGTTGCTGGTTTACTACGGCGCCCAGTTCGTGAATCATTCTTAGATGAGTCGGTTGAAGAGCTTGAAAATCCATCCGAAGACGAAAGTCCGAAACTTTTATTTTAATCGTTATCCTGTTGACTCGAGCTAGAACTACACGCGTCCATCATTATTGAACTTAATTTTTGCGCATACCAATGAGAGCTCTAAGAATATCATACTAAAGCCATTTGATTGGATGAACTACTCCTGTGTAGGGGCACAAGCCCGTCTTGGAAGATGGAGGCTCCTGTAATACATTTGATTTTCTTGCGTGAGTTGTGACGTCACTAATGCGTTTCCGGAGAGAATGGTGCGATAAGGGGTCACTTTGGTATTTGATAATTCACATAAGGGACGTGGGTGCTATATAAGACTTAAAATAATAGTGTCCAGTTAAAAAATTCGAAATGCTTTGAGATTGAAATTTCCACCTTCTCTGGAACTGAACTACAAGACTTTGCTGTTGAGTAACACATTGCATAAAGCCCTACAGTACAGCATTGTTTACAAGTGCAGTTGAATTGTTCTCTAACACTGTACTAATCTGCAGCCCTCTGAGTTCATAATTGTCACCGAGTGAGTGTATCGCCTGGAAATACTGTACTAAGCCCTGAATGGATGGTACTTCTAATATTACACATGTACCTTGGGGATGGCTTCTACCATATTCATCTCTTGCATGAGAATCAAAAATCGTATAACTCCCATTATCAGTATGATAGATACTAACACCTATACACCCTTTCGTCAGAATAAATGAAGAATAAATTTGTGACAAGAGTGATTCAAATGCACTGTCTATAGGTATACTGTACTGATATCCCTTAATTATTGAATCACTGTTATGTATATTACCTGTGTAGCTTTCACTATAATTAAGCTGGTAATTTTTCTCCGACATAGCAATCATAGCTGGTAATTCTGTTCGCATTAAATACACCTGCCCTGTACATAGTGACAGAGTAGAATACAATTCATTACCCAGTTCCATAATTTGTATCAGGTCATTACGTGTATTAATTCCTTTTATATTATTATAAATCAAAGCACACAAAGTCATAGCAACGCATTGTTGCCCAGCATCTGCACCAAATACTTTAATATCACCTTGACTATATGGTGCCTTTACTGACAAGGTTGGATCAATATTATTCATCGGAGGCCCAAGATTTGTTTTTATTTCATGACATAGATTTATTTTAGCACGGCATCGTCTATGATCACCATTCTTGTACAAACTCATTGGTCCACAGCATGTGTTCAACACTTGATATTTCTTCAGATTTACGCGTTTTCGTGTTCCAGTGTATTTTCCAAATCAAGTCAAACGTACTGTTTGACGAAATTTTCGTCGAATAGAAGCTGGATTTTTCCTTACTTTTTCAAAAGAACCGAGACTGGCAATTATTCGCCTTCTTGTCATTTGACTTCTCAGCCTGCAACTGATGTAACCATGAAGTTTTGACATAAATTCCCTCAGTTTTCTGCTTTTCTGCGACAGACGTTTCAGTTTCTTCACAGGAATCCTACTAGGTTCGCGATCACGACGTCTCGACACATGGCATTCATGTACAACACGGTTATGATTACAATACACAAATTTAGCATAACGAGATCTCAATTCCTCTCTATATTTTATTTTCACTACGCCATCGTGTTGATGATGTACAAATTGCTGCATTCCTTCCCCTAATACATCACATTTTCCCAGGAAATTCAACATTGCTCGTGTTGGTAACGCAATCGTATACAACATGCGAACGTACATGATTACAGAGAAAACTAATGCAGTACAAAGAGAAATTGATAGAACTGATAATCCACTTGATACATTGTACAAAATATATGAAATAATGAGTTACTTGCATCTTCACTTCGGTAAGTGGCCTCTCTCTCATCCAACATGACAGCTTTCTTGTTGTTGTTGTTGTTGTTACTGTTGTTGTTTGTTGTTGTCTTCAGCTCAGTGCCATTATGCTGATTATCAAATACCAGCTTGCACCCGCCAGCGTCAAAATTTCGAGTAAAGTTCCTTAATGTACTTCTATCATTTCTAGTCATAGTTTGCATTTATTTTGTACTCAATGACTGCTCAACTGATCTCTTTAGAAGTTGTAACGGCTTGATAGCAACATTTGAGATATTTGCTGAGAGTTCGCGGAACGACCCCTTTCGACATTTTCGTGTTTTGATGTGGGTCTACCACGAACAGTCTGTGCGTTTGTAAGTGGTTTGAGCGTATTGGACCTAACACCGTAACTCGCTTCTGCCATACCTGTAATGTATGCCTACTATCACAGAGAATCCCTTCTAAGGTTATCGAAGAGAAATGAAAATGAAGCGGAATGAACATTGAGCCCTCACTACATATTTGCGGCATTGCCCATTGCACTTGACGGACATTTGCGAAGACCTAGAGTCGATCGCCCGACTGAAAAGATACCTCCCGTAGGCAAGGCTTCTCACAAACGTTTGGCGCCTCTATACGATAGAGAGACGTTGGCCAAGAAAACTCAATGGCTTGGGCTGGTACACTGCCGGACGATGTAACAGAGAGAGGTCCCCGTCAGTGTCACGTGTATAAAGATAATGAAAAAATATTTCAGTTCAGTAATGGACCGAATGATCGAACAGCAGATTTTTGCTTTAGAACTGTGACCGTTTGTAACGACTGCAATTGGACAACAGAATCGTAACCTTACTGCATGAACGTTGGGGTAAGATTAATAAAGGAGGCTGTCACAAAGTTGAAATAACAAGTGATGGAGAGCTAATGGTTCCAAAACTTTATTTTACGAACGAGTAGAAATGTTTGCGTCAACTTTGTTGTATTTTGAAGTCAGCGCTACAAAATGAACACTACGGACAAAGATTCATCAACTATTTCTTAGCGCGTGAAAGAATGTCTATTTCTCACTTACTAGATGGAACACCAATGCCACGTTTGCTTTCAAGCAGTAAAAAAAGACATTTTTATCTTCGTACTTACAAGCAAATTAAAGTGTTTACAAACAATGAGAACAAACGCTATGTATAAATTAATTAAACCCTATTCAAAAACACAGTACAATTGTTTTTTTCAATTCAGCGAGAGGAAAGAGACATGGATAAGCAAAAAAAAAAAAATCTTGAAAAACTCTTGCCATTGTTAGAAATAACTGTCGAAGATTTTTTTCAATTATAAACCTTTGACAGTTATGACATCTTTCATGATTATCACAGTTTCCGTGTTCATCAACGTTTCGGCTAGCAAATATGCACTGAATCGCAAAGGCAAAGTCGTGTTGTTCAATAGGGTTTAACCCTTTATTAAAATATATACAGGCTATATAGTTGTCAGCGTATTCCCTGTTGGGATAATGCTCTTCACAAAGCTGTAAGAGAGACAGAACAAAGAGAACGCCAAAATTAGTGAAAGAACAATTAAGGATAATAAAAGAGACCGATTTCTTTGTAGATTGAATGAAGAAAATGACTTCTAAATCTTACCTCCGCAATGCGGGCGATAAATTCTGTGTCAGCAGCTTGTGCTTCGGCGTGCGGCTGTCGAAATGCCTTCCTGCACATAGCACAGTTCTCACTGGATGGTATTAGCGTCCTCATCCATCTGAATAAATGGAATGAACACACAACTTAGGCAACTCAAAATACTACAGCGACTCCCGTAAAAAACTATTTCTTACCTCTTTTGTTTTTGCCGTGAGGTATTCAGTTTTTGCCGTGAGGTATTCGCTTTTGCCGTGAAGAATTTGTTTTTGCCGTGAAGTTTTTGGTTTTGCCGTAACATTTGTAGGCCACCGTAGACAAGAGTTGTATTTACAATCAACTACCATAAATAAATAATTTAAAAATACTTTGATCGTGAACAGTGAATTCTTTTGAAGGCGAAAGCGTTATCTGAGCTTACAGTGGTTATCAGTGACACTCGCCCTCAACGACTTTCTTTTCATTTTTCGAAACTAAATTCACTGATTGAGTCTACCCGAATTTAGTTTCGTTAAATGGAGTTTTACTTCGTTGTTTTTTTAGTGAAAAATGAGCCGATAACGAAGTAGAAAGTCAAAATGTCGGAGGTAATCACAAGATATAAAATTATTATAAAAGGTACTTAATTCTAAACTCAAAAAATTACTTTTAGCAATGTTAATTCAATATTTCGACGAGCCGATTTTCCGCAATTTGCCTTTATTCCAATGTTTGCCCCCCAGCATAACACATGGCTAATTTACATGACAATTTGCAAACCAACATGGCGGCTATCGTGAATAAGGGCTATTAGAATTGTTTGCTATCTAACATTCCTTCCTGGATAATTTCAATATCAAAGATGTTTTTCACCGGCTTAATTAATTTGCATTTATGATGCGATTTAATTTATTCTGAGATGTGAAAGTTGCATTTACAAGTTCAGTTGTGGTTTAGTCAGGATGTATACGGCAACAAAGTATTTCGAGAGATTTCGGCAGCCGAAAAGTGTGGTGGATGAGAAGAAAAGTGTTGATAACGCAGTACGGAAATCAACAGCTTATAATACCAAATGGTCGTGTAAGGTCTTCGAGGAATGGAAACAGAATCGATTAGTGAAGTCCTATACTTTGGAACCCGGCATCCTTTTAACCACGTAAGACTTTGAAGAAGGAGTACAAACTTTGGACAAGGCCATTACAGATATGTCTGCATGCAATCTCAACTACTGGCTGTCGAAGTTTGTTCAAGAAGTAAGTAAATGGGCTTACATAAGAAAACGAAGCATTGTAAAAGGTTACTTCTGATTAATGAATATTCATTGATTTTGAGCAAGTTGTCATTGTGCATATTTTAGTGGTATAGACCACTTTACTGGAGAGTGGTATATTGTTTTTCATTGGGTATCCAAACACATGCACGTGATTTGGTTTACATGCAGTGATTTGTAGTTGACTTTATGAATTTTTAATGAGTTTGAGAAGGTGACCTCATCAAATTCGCAAACTAAGGTCTTCTGAATTTTTGTCCACCGGAGGTTGAAGATGCCCTGCAAATAAATCTTTTTTCGAGTTTCCAGGTCCGTGAGGTGTGCAGCATTTTGAATTTCTGGATTGTCACCTCACGTGACACCATGGTACAAAGCTATCTGATTAAAAATGATGTATATCCCTTTGAATATCAGCAGTTTGACCCTTTCAAGTACATTAGGAGATGTGTTGATACACATATCTTTTATCTCATGAGTGAAAGGTAAGATCTTTTCGTTGAGTACCGGCCGCCATATTGCTGGACCACAAACAATTTCTGTGCAAGACTCTATAAAGTTGCGTGAAACGCTTAGAAAAATAACTCAGAAACGATGTACCGAACAGACCTGAATGTTGGAATATTTTTACGTAAAACACTCCAAGTTCTTGGCCTTTTTCATTGAACGCTTTCGAATTTACTTTTTGTTGCTGCGTGACAGTGAAAATGATCTATTGCCTGTGAATGTCGAGAAACTATCGATATGAAAGGTGGGGAATCATTCCCAGAGTTTGGCTACCCCATTTTCACGTAACAGAATATTCAACCAATATTCTACTTCTTCCATATTCCGCAGTAATCACATGCACCTCTCGTGCGCCTATTTTCACTTTGACTATAAGCACGTACACTTTATTGACACCACTGATTCGTTTCGTCTTCATTTGTGCCCTAACGGCTTGAGGTTAGAACAGATGATAAGTTAATACATTACTTTTGTTTGAACATGGCAACGATGTGGAACACCGCTCTTTCCAAAAGCAATTAATTATAATTCTGACTTAAAAAGAGTAAATTGCCTAAACCAAATAAATCCCAATTTATTGAGTTACAGTCGATTCCAAAAACGATCCTATAATCAAATTCGCAATATCGGGCCATTAAGTCTTTGCCTCGTAATTTAATTGTTTAGCCAACGAAATGGTATCAAAAATTCTCTTGATGCCTGTTGTAAGACGTAGGAAAGCTAATTTTCTAAGTGCCAGCGCAATAAGCATGCCAGTACAGCGTCTCGTGCCTCGTAGTCACTAAAACAAGGAGTGGCCTAAAATGATCTAAAATGATCTAAAATAGACAGAACGGTGGCAGCTCATTTTAGGTCACTTTAGATACCATTGAAGCTCATTTAGGTCATTTAAGGTGATTTTAGATACCGTTATAGGTCATTCTACATCATTGTAGATCATTTTAGGTCATTCCTTGTTTTAGTAACTACGCTTGTGCCTCTTTCTCTTTCCTCTCTAAAGGACCGAAAACAAAAGAAACACTCGTGTATGCTTCTAGTTTTCGAAGAACAGTTCTCCATATTATTATTCCACTATTACGCCATTTTACCATATTTGGTCAAAAGAACGCGCAAAAAGGAGACGGTAATAGACCTCTTTCATAATAGCGGCAGAATGGCGGCCAAATAAATTGTTCTTTTGTTTTAATTCTAATAAGCCCTACTAACCTCACTACGACAAGCAAATTTCAAAAGAATATTTTTTTCAAAATCAGGGCAGTAGGTCTAATTAACATAAATACAAAAGAATGTAAAGTTGGTCGCCATTTATGAAAGTGGTCTATAAACTCATAGTTAATAGAGGAGAATGGTTAGGAAGCTCGGCAAACATCAAAGGAGCAAACAAAGCAGCCAAGATTTAGGTTGGAAAGTCCACTACCGTGCACAATCTTTTGTTTTGCGCTCATACACTATGCATGAATTACGTAACCAACACGTTTCTATTGGTTAGTTCTTCAGTACGGAGTAAACAACCATTGTGTTTTGTGCACGGTCAAGGCCAGAAAAGTGAACAAAAACCTACAACAAAGAAAGTTGTCGGGTTTCCTAACCATTCTCCTCTATTAACTATGATAAACTGTAGTGTCCCGGTTTGACCGGTTTAGAACAGAGCAAATACGGACAGAAAGGGAGATTTTCAATAAAAGAAATTGTTTTCCCCCAACGCGATACAAAGCCTAAGAATTTAGCTTGTCATCTCTTGTCTCTCGTCATTTCGTTTATCCAATCAAATAAAGGACATTTGGCTGGCTTTTTGTGCTGTTTACATCGTTCGCAAGCGCCCTGAAGGACCGATGATGCATTTTTTCAGAAACACTCTTACCAGATAAAATTGAATCAAAATAACACCTTTTTGTAGTGGAAGAATAAAATCTCTTATTCGATGGTTTAACATATAATACTCGCGGGCATTTTGCTCATTCCTCGTACCCGCAAAATATGCGCGCGTATTATATGTTAAACCATCGAATAAGATGTATATATTGAAGTCGTCTCTTTGGGTCGTTAACTGTTAAACGAGGTCGTGCTAAACCCTAAGAGGATCGATTTGCATAAGTGGTTTGTTTATCAATATTTTCTCGCAGGAAAATCCAGTCAACAGTAGACGTAAAAGTAAAACGATTTATTTATTTATGCCTGAAAACAACAAATTCCAATGTACCCGTTCAGTGAAAAGATATCTACTTTGAAACTCACGCATTGCGTACTCACGCAGCCCTAACAGACAACGGATAACAGTGCATTTATCTATGTTATTTTGTATATCGGTCTGCTGGGTATAGGAACCCAATTATTGAGTTTTAATTCGATTCCAAAGCCGATCATATGATGAGATAACAAAGCGCGAGCCGTTACGTCTTTGCCTTGCAAATGTTTTTGTTTAACCAAGGCAACTGAAAGTAAATGTACTAGACATTAGGTCTAAGACGTAGGAAGGGACCACGAAACAAGCAAGTTATTAATGAGTGGCAGTGTAATTGGTAGCCTCTTGTTCCTCGTTTTGGAACGGTGGTTGGTTTTTGAATATCTTATCTCAGGAAAAAATTAGTCAACTGTAGCAGACGCAGAGATACAAGTAATCGTTTCTCTCCGAAAGCGCCTCTTTCAAGTTCTTATCGTGCCTGGTAAAAATCAGTAAACATACGGTGGCACAAACCTTTCTGCTGTAATGTCAATACTTGGGCCATCAGGCTTCATCTGCATTATCTGCTGGTTTTATCAAGGTAAGCAAATCTAAATCTCTTCATTACTTATAAGACTTAAAAATGAAAGTAAAACGTGTCCGTAAACTAAGGGACCAGTGATTGAGCCTTACTCTCGTTTATGTGGTCAAGCACGCACTCAGGATCACATAATGTACATCTGTGCGAATGAAATTCGTACGCTTTCAAGACAAGATTCTGATTTTTAATCAGTCTGTCAGTACTACACACTGTTGAAATTATGTAACGGCTAGCTGCAGCTAATTTCAGCTACGGTACATGAAGGCGATTAATTAAAGCATTATTTGAGTCAGCAGATAAACATACACAAACACTTCCTTCCAGCTTCCTAAACATACACTTTCTTCCAGCGGTTTTCACAGCTGAAATAATTAAAATTTCTTGAAATGGCTTTTTTGTGTCTTTGTCTTATAAACTTGTTCCTCAAAAGGTAAAAAAATTTGGTTTTATCAACGGAGTTGATAATGTAAATTGGCCACCGTACAGAGATTCTAAAAGCTGACGTTTCCAGCGTAAGCCCTTCGTCAGAGCGAAGGGCTAACGCTCGAAACGTCTCGTTTTAAAATCTCTGTACGGTGGCTAATTTACATTATCAACTCCGTTGATAAAACCAAATTTTTGTATACTACTTCCCCACCGACGCAGCACCACAGTTTCTTTAGAGACTACCTCCTTCCCTCAAAAGGTACTATATTGCCGTATAACGATAGCTCTGATCCAAAGCAATATAACATACCGACATATTGACCAACAGAACAAAGAACATTGCGCATCTTTTCTCTCTTTTTTTGGATCGAGAAATTCAAAGTGAAATTACTTTTTTTCCTACACAACATTCACTTTATAAAAGACAGTTGTAGAACACGAGGAGTCCCCGGCCTCTTTTCCGGTGGATTATAAGGCTGTTATCGATTCTATTCGTACATTTAAATCAACTGGGTCTCTTCTGGCCAATACATATCATTATTTCATACGAGACTTTAGCAACGCTGTCGATAATTTTGCATATATGTCCTTGAGATGTTGGCCTCCAGAAAGACGAGAACAAACAACCAAGCAAACAGAAGACAAAAGAGTTACAAGTTCGTAAGGAGTTAGTGATTTCTAATACGGCTGCGTTTGGTTACGTCTCGTTATCAGTTGTGTTCTGGTAACTGCTTCCTCTACATAGCGCGCTTCCCATTTTTAGGTCTATCGATCAGTTACCCTGAGCTAGCTTGGGAAGAAGAACAGGAAGTGCTCTATGGCAATAGATGTATCTCGGACATAAGGACTTACAAAAAAAAAGCATGATATTGAGTTCTCCAAATTCTCTGTTGCAGGCCATGTGACAACAGTGTTTGCCGAAATGCCCTGTGCCAATCCCGCACGCTTACACAACATCAACGTTTCCAACATAATTAATATGATTTTGTAATAGTGTAACAGTTACGATTATGTGGTGCAATGGGCTCTGCTGAGCCACTCGTAAGGACCCCGCAGAGAATTTCGAAATCCTTATTCTTAATGAGTGAAACAAGTTTCACAGTTCAAAAGATTAATCAATTTTCGTCAAATGACTGTTTTTACTAAATGAACATGCTTTTCAGTACCACGTGACATGGCTTGGTCTGTGACGTCACAAGACGCTCTTCCTAAAATGAGGGGAAGTTCCGTCCGATATTTTTGTAAGAAATCTGGCAAAAAATTAATAAACAGTACTGCTTTGGATGGTAGAATTTGAAATTTAAATGAGGAGAAATTCGGCTTTTTATTAAGTCACGTGACCTATTTCCCTTAATTACGCAATAATTAGTCTAAACAGTCCAGCTTAAAAGGCTAATTCATAAATAGTGACCAATTTGTAATAGATTGATACCAAAACAAAGTAGCTTAAATTTCATGTTGTACTCCCCATTTTGAAAATATTTTTTTCGTTACAATCTAATTATAGGTCACGTGACCTAAATTTGAGCATTGTGAACGTTTCAACCAATAGGCCTTAAAATTCAGCTTGAAAGGGAGGTTAAGAGGAAAAAGACACAGGAAAGTGTCTTACCTGAATTATATTAAACACATTCACTCCAAATTGTTTCTATTGTTTTTGTACTCATTGCCCCACTCACTAGCTATCAAGCCGAATATTTGATATTTCGAAAATGGCCTAATAAGGATCCATGAAATACGATGAGTGCCAAGTTTCAGTAACATTGAACCATAGCTTCCTCTCTTAAGGCTAACTCTGTCCTATAAGGGAGTGAGCCATGCCTTAACAAGCATGAGTTAGCTCGAGTTAAGTATTGCTAGTTTGTTCAATCTAATAACTGTTTTTATTCACTTTGTGACTATAAGCACTTAAACTTTCTTGGCATCATTGATTCATTCGTCTTTATTTGTGCCCCCAGGGACTTAAGGTTAGATGAGATGATAAATTGCTACATACTTTTTGTTTGAACATGGCATCGATGCGGAACACCGCTCTTTCCAAAAGCAATTAATCACTCCGAACGGGAAATAAATTCCAAGTTATTGAGTTACAGGCAATTCCAAAAACTATCTTATGATTAAATGCGAAATATCGAACCGTTAAGTCTTTGCCTCGTAATTTAATTGTTTAGAAACGAACTTGTAGCAAAAATTTACTTGATGCCAGTTGTAAGACGCAGGAGAGGAGAACGAGACAAGATACCATCGGAGCGTCTTTGGCTTCTTACTCTTTCCTCTCTGAAGGAAAGAAAACAAGGATTACTCGTGCATGCTTCTAGTTTTCGAAGACCAGTTCTCCATAATTTTGAAACTATCTCTCCGATTCGTTAACTGTAAAACGACGGTTTGCTGAATTCCTAAAAGGCTCGATTTGCGCAAGTGGTTTGTTTATGAATATTTTCCGGCAGGAAAACCACTCAATTGTAGCTCCAGCTACAGACACAGATATAAAAAGGATTTATTTAACCCAGAGAGTCTGTTTTCCGTTTTTTGTTGGTTGAAATATCGTTCAGTCTCCTAGGCCCCTCTTTATCTGCTGATCTTCCGTGGATGGCATGAACATAGTATGTAGATGCTGGACATGAAACATATGCAAATGAAGTTAATAACATGCATTCAAAATTTCTAAAAGACAGATCTTACAAACTTAACTGAATGCTATCAATCACAATAAGTTCCTCGCTCACTTCATAAAATGGCTGTTACTTTAGTAAAATTGAAAAAAATATATAACAAAATCGTTTCTCGCTTAACAATATAAACTAGTTAAAAACGTTTTTGAAAGGGTTGCAGCCCTAAAATCTGCAGGAAATACACTTTTACAAGTTTGTAACTTGTTTATATTGCTAAGTGAGAAACAATTTATTATATTTATGTCAATTTTATTAAAGTATTACTCATTTTATTACGTTTTCGAGCAGTTTATTTTGTTTGTTAGCATACCTTTAAGTTTGTAAGCACTGCCTATTATAAAATTGGTATGTCTTCTTTTATGTGTTCGTCATAAAAGATTTGTATGCAAGTTTTAAAGTTTGCACGTCAATTATTTTTTTCTGCAACTTATTAAGTTTGTAGGCTTGTTGTGTCCATACCGGCCAGGATACTAATCTCATGTTTACGTCATTTGTGGACAACAGTAGCGTCAGAAGAAACTGCTCTTAAGGATGTTCGCTCCAAAATCTTCTTACGGTTAAATTTTCTTCATTTTTCTCCTATAGTTAGGTCATAAAGTGCCTACTCCAAAAATAAAAAGAAAATGGGGGTCACTGACTTTGTTTCGGAGGACAATGGCAGTGGAAAAATGCCTTAATTAATTTCTATAAAATTGTAAATGGTTTAAACCCAGGAGTCATATCATTAAGTAAAGTACGATAGTCCGGGTGAGTGTAGTCCTGAGAAGGACTGTTTGAGATGACATTGACTGACGTTTCGACAACCTGAGCGGAAGTCATCTTCAGAGTCAAGAAGATGGCCGGTATGAAGATGACTTCCGCTCAGGTTGTCAAAACGTCAGTCAATAGGGAGCTTAAGATCTACGACGGCGACGTCGACGAAAAGTCACCTTAAAATAGAATTTTGCTCTTGTAAAAGTCTTTCGCGATTATTCCATCTCGTTCACGTCGTACAATGTGGGCGAAGTATCCTAAAAATAAATTGGTACGAGCGGTTTCAGACTGAAGATAGAGAATGAAAGATTCTCTGTTGCATGCTAACGTTGTCGTCAAAACCTAAAATTTAGTGATTTCACGTCGTCGTCACGCAGAGAACCGCAAAAATATGAGCTAAAATCCGTGCCGCACGTGCAGCACGATTATATATGCTCTTTTAACCAATGATATCATTGTTTCCTGGTTTTTTCAACGACGTCGTCGTCGTAGATCTTAAGTTCCCTAATGTCATCTCAAACAGTCCTTCTCAGGACTACACTCACCCGGACGATCGTACTTTACTTAATAATTTCTATAAATCGGTCATAATTACGAGATGTAGCCTCATCTTCTCATCCATCAAAAATCATAAAAATAAACTGCTATAGTAAAGGTTTCCGTGGATAGGTTTTTAGGAGTGGGATTTTAGATAATTGCATGCCACAAGGATGTCGTAAACAGTAGAGTTCATCCTCGACAAGCGTTTTCGTCAGCTCCACCCGTTGCAACCACTTCGGGAATTCGATAGCTCGAGAGAAGAAAATTAAAAAAAAGAAAAAGATAACTTCTTACGGTTGTGATTTTTATTTTATTTTATCAAATTTTGTAAGTAGTAAGTAAAGTAAGTGATTCGTGATGAAAAAATAGAGGGAACGTTGCGCAAAAGCAATTAGTGCGAACGTCCTCAAGAACTTCTGCCTGAGAGACCGGGCAGACTTGGAAATAAAGGTTGGCCGATTTAGCTTAAAATTGGTACACAAAGTACTTATGTCGACTTATGTAATATGCCAAAGTTTCAGCCTCAACGACTTTTTTTTAGCCGAGTTCTGAATATCAGCCCCTCAGGGGTCCCCAGAGGCTGATTTTCAGTGCAATTTTGGCTATTTTTAAATCTCCCTTTTAGCAACATGAAATTAATTTCAGGCAAAAACAAAACCATCTTTGTAAAGCCCTATCCTTAGGCTTTTATGGGTGAGAACATTAGCTCAAGGAAATTTTTCGCTAGCCTGTGGCTGTTATCACAACTTGGTCATACTTGAAGCATATGGGAAGCAATCGGAAATGGCCTGTTTTTCAGACCAAATATTTTCCATGCCCATGTTTTATATCTTGAGGTCTTAGTATCCCTGCAAAGTTCAGCCCTTAGTTTAGTAATATCAAGAAAAAAATACTAAGGTTGAGGCTTTTTACAAAGAAAAAAACTTACGAGAAGATGGCTAACCAGGCCACTTCCGGTTAAAGTTTTAACAAAGCCTGTCTGCAAAAATCAGCCATTTAATTTCGATTATCTTTTTTCCTTCCAAGTTATGATTAAAAGAGACTCTGAAGTTAATTGTCACCGAAAAGACTTGCCGTTAATAAGAATTTTTTTATGTGATTGTTTTAGGACTGATCAGATAGTGGTCCGACAGCGGTTATAAATTTCTTGGAAGAAGTTTTGAAAATTACGGACAATAGAGCCGCTGCGAAAACTCTTTATTTACCTAACAACACATCTCTTGCCGTTAAACCAAAACGCAAAATTGCATCTTTTTCGTCCAAAATGCAATGTTAAGTTTATCTCCTTTTGTTCAACTCGTTCAACATATCACGTCTGTGGCCCGTGGTAATGAAGCGCTAATTTAATCAGGATATAAGCAAGCTTTGTAGTTTCATTCTGTAGTACTATAACCCACCTGTTTGGGCTTTAATATTTTTTGAAGAAAAAAGAACTTATCGGTCTCTTTAAATGCAACCACAACATCTGTGGTGACACTACTTGAGAATCATTTTGAACCTTTGAGAAATTTCGAATATAATTAAAGCTAATCATCTAACACAAATTGCAGTCACTCTTCCAGTCTATTTGCAAAGTGTCTGGATAAGTTCACTTACAAAAACG
>NC_090881.1:5331917-5361917 GCF_036669935.1 Montipora foliosa
TATATAGATACGTAGACTTGAACTAGGTCAAAAACATTTATTTGCTACTCCGAGTTTCATGCTTCTCACGAAGCAATCATCAGGCAACTGCCAAAAAGAAGGAATACATGGTGTTTTACAGTGATTTTGAAAATAACGGTAGCAATTCACTATAGGCTGGGGTGCATAGCAACGGTTAAACAATACAAACTGTTTCCAGTGAGCTGCTAAAAGTAAGCCTTAAATAATTACGCTATTGAGAAGGAATTTCTTTGCATGTCTGCAACTTGTTACAAGCTCATTTCTGTTGTTAAAGGAGAACTGAAGATAAAAATGAAATATTTTTTCCTTCGCCAAATTTGTCGTGCCTGACTTAGTTAAAGGAAATATTCGAGTATTTGAGGGGTTCCTTACATTTTGACGTTTTTATGAGGCCAGGGAGATCCGTATTGGTCACTCGATGGAAGTCCGCCATTTTGGCTGTACTATAGCAGGCTTGGGCGCTATGCGTGACGTCATTGCGCTCACTTGCTTGAACGCGGGAAACTTGAAAAATGGTTCAGTGCGCTATTGTGGGCTGTTCTAGTAGAACTCTCATCGCTTCCCTCTTTAAAATGAAGTCCTTCTCGAAGAATGGATCATCCGAATTTAGAAAAAAAAACTAGCCAAATATCCAGCCCTGTCACATCTGTTCGGATCATTTCGAACCCTCCTGTTTTGAAGGTGTCTTGGCCACAGCGGTCGATGCGACAATTGCATGATGAATAACTTTGCGACTCCATCGATTCCATTAATGCCCAGTGAGTAAGTTATGTTTTCTTTAGTCGGGAGATTTCAGTGGCAAACCATGCGCCGGAGAAGTGAACCGAAAGGTTGTTTTTGCAAGCAACTGGGACACGTTATTTCGTGATTGGCATTCGCACTTCAAGCTGGGTTTTATAAACTCCACAACCATCACAAAGATGTTTAATTGAAGTTTGAAAATTCGCAAAACTACGAACAGAGCTTATGTGTTTACATACATGTTGTTCATTAATCGCAGCACTCAGACCCGCGTTGGCAGTTTATAGCACTTTTCTTTGTAAACACGGTAGAAAAGCTAGAATGCTGCGTTACACAACGAATAGTTTCTCAAATTGAATCGAAATGACAGACAAAACAAAGCAGCCAACAGAATCTCTTAGTAATCAAGTTGTTTTTATTGCCTTTTGAATACAATCAATTCACCTGAGATTTGTTCATAGCTCCTCTATATCGCGGCAGCAGATGCATTACTTTTCTTGCTGTCCCGGCCTCCCGGTTAAAGCAAAAATCACAGCTGCACCAAGTCGTATTTCCCCATCTTGAGCCTTCCCTTTCGGTTGCTTCCTCTTCCTGCGATCCTGAACTTTCTCGCATTGGATCGAAAGAATATGGTTCAAGTTCTGCCATAAACTTACGTGTATTAACGACGAAGAAAGCGGAGTACTATGTTGAGACTTAACGATAACAGAAGATTTCAGTGAAAACCAGCATCTTGCTTGTGCGCAATGACGTCACAACATGGCGGCTGACATTCCTTTTTTGGAAGTAACCGGAAGGAAAAGCAAACAAAATGGCGGGCGTTCAAATTGAAAAAACAACCAAAGATTTTGGGCAAATTCAAGGTCTTTCAAGATGAAAAAGGATTTTTCCTGTTTGTTTAGGTAAAGGACGTTATATTCCGATAATAATAAGACACAAGAAAATTTGATCTTCTAGCCTTCAGTTCTCCTTTAAGGGTCGCCAAATCTGGTCTACAAATTATATAGTATTTCTCCCACAAACATAAATTACACTTCTTCGTTACATTTGAATAGGATCTCGCATGCCTAACAATCCGCCATTTAATGCGATAGTCGACTTTCTTGTCTTTCAAACCCCATACATATTTACTAAGTTCAGTGGAATTTCTGTAGCGTTCATTTCTAAAGGAACATGTGTGGTTTCTATAACGTGATTTGAATGATGTGTCGCAAAGACCGATGTAAGTTTGCTTTGACTGAGATGTTGTGACCTCTGCTTGATAGATGGTATTCCGCACGTTGCACTTTCCGTCTAGAGGGCAGGATCTTTTGTCACGGCAGTTGCAAGTGTTGATAGTTTGAGCGGGTGGATTTGATGACTTGTTAATGACGGCTTTATTTTGGTTGGAGATAATTGTTTTTACATTGCTCATGCAGCTATAACTAATTTTGAGAGTGTTCCGGTTGAAAATTCTGTGCAAAGGGTGTGATTTTGGGAAGTGCTTGCCGATTAAGGTGAGGAAACACTTTCCAACTTTTGTTTTGACGTTTTGGCTGTACGGAGGATTGAACCAGGTGATGTTTCTAGGCCTATTCTTCCGGTGTTTGGTTTCTGGAGTTGTTTTTCTGTATGTTAGATTATATATGTAGCCGCTCTTGTTGAGTGCATCTTGGTAGGTTTCTTTCGCTTTATCAAATGATTCTTTGTCGGAAGAAATTTCTGAGAGGCGCTTGTTTATGGATTCCGGTATGTTCTTTAGGATGGATGGGGGATGATTGGATTTCTTGTGAACGTAGAGTGGGATGTTTCCTTCTTTTGTGTAGGGATAGTGCTTTCCATATTGGAGGTCAAGGGTGACGTGTAAGAAATTTACTTTAGTGATGTTTGCTTCGACTGTGATCTTTAAGTCGTTTTCACGGAAAATTTGGCAGAAGCCCTTCTTGATTCTTTCGATCTGTTGAGGGTTTGAGTTAAAAGCTGCCAAACCGTCGTCTCTATACAGGCCGATGCAGTTGCCATACTTTTTGGTTAGACAGGACAATAAATAACAACCCACTAGTTCGCATGTTTCAGCGCCATCGAAAGATCCCATTGTTACGTCGAATCGGCTGGCAGAGGATTTTTTTCTCCCAGGGGCAATCATTGGAAAACAGTAGAGATTGCTTGGAGAGGAAAATGATTTCTCTCTCGTCGGCACTGATGGGTCTGTAGTTGTTGGCGAAGTCGAGTGCTTTGGCAAGCAGTTTTTCCGTGATAGAGGGGTAGAAGTCACATACATATGACATATGCATACATATGCATACATATGCATACATATGCATATGAATGAGAGGTTTTCTTTGTGCTGTAGGGCATTGAACCAGTTCAGTACGCTGGTCGTATTTTTCCACTGATTGATTTGTGTCTTTTGGATTATGGTGGTGTTGATCTCGTCTAAGATTCGCTTACTAATTATACCAATCTCGGATTTGGAGGGGTTGATAAGGCTACATGTTGGATGGTCGTGAAATTCAGGTTTGTGATCTTTCAAGGTTATGAAAGCTTCTTTCTCTGCAAGTTTTTCGATACGGTTGTCTAATCCAAGTTTTTTAGCTACTCAAAGCTCTGGTAAACCCATTGAGCACTTTTAGCTGATGATCAATTTATCACGTCATTTCATTATATATATATATATATATATATATATATATATATATATATATATATATATATATAGCCAGTTACGTCAGTTAAGTAGATGAGCCAACAACGTATCATCCCCATGAGGATCGCAAATGGATTGACAGTCCAAGTTGAGGAGAAATTGAGAGAAAGTTACAGGAAACTCAACACTCAACAGCCTCTGGGGAAAACTGTAATTGCCCTGAGCGTGATTTGAACCCACGTCCCCCTGATCACTAGCTGGGTGTGATGACCACTACTCCATCAGGACAACCATGCTGGCAACATGGCTGATTGATCACTTAATGTGTGGCATTTACGTGGGACTCTTTAAGAGCCAGTTTTTCTATGTGACAACGCTGGATCAACACGTGATTCACAGGTGGACAAGGGTTTTCCCCAGAAGTTGTCCAGTGTTGAGTTTCCTGTAACTTTCTCTCAATTTCTCCTCAACTGGGACTGTGAATCCATTTGCGATCCTCCTGGGGTGATCCTCACCTCCTGGGGTGATACGTTGTTGGCTCAAGCGATCTACTTAACTGACTCTTTACATTTAATTACCCTTGTATGCCTGTGATCAGGGGGACGTGGGTTCAAATCCCGCTCAGGGCAATTACAGTTTTCCCCAGAAGTTTTTCCAAATATAACATAATAATTATAAGTACGCAATTGTATCAAACAAAATATGTTCGCTTTGCTTTACAGGACTGGTGGTGTCAGCGGTTGCTGTCCCAGATGAAGGTAATGCCTTACTTAAACAGGACTTGGAAAACCATTTGTTAGTTATTTACAAAAAGTGCTGTTTCTATCGTCAAATGTTCACCACCGTCGTTTGACACGTATGGACACAGAGTACATTAATTTGACTTCAAGCGTAACATCGAGAAAATGTCATTTTAAAATACAACTGATGTTTTCGATGAGCTCGTGTGGCATAAATTCTTTTTATTGTTTCACGCAATTTCAAAGTCAATCGAGATTGATCTCAGACGTTTTTATTAGAAATACGGAGAACAGAAGACAGCAGATCCAAGATAGTGGCAATGCAAAGGACTGGTGATGTAATCACGTTTCTAAGCCGAACCCAAAGGAGCCAGTTTGACACGTGCTAGTCATCGTATCCTGGGGAGTAACAAAGGGGCAGGGGAAGGTAAAAGGATCCGGTGCCGGAATGCTCAGGAAAAGAAACAACAATCTCCCGCGAGATGTGGTTAAGAATAACTATTAGAAATCAGAGATATTCGACTTCAAAAGGAAAATGTACTGTAAAAATTATCACGACTGAGGATACGTCCCAAAGAGCACTGTGGTGGCACCCTAAGCATTTATCCTCAATCCTCATTTATCACGAAAGGGAAGTTTGAGTAACCTGTGACATGGACCACTTTTATTTTTCAGGGGCCGTCCGTTTGGCCGATGGAGGGGCCCCTACTCAGGGTAGGGTTGAAATCTATATCAACGGTACTTGGTGGACTGTCTGCAGTGACTGGTTCTCTTATGACGAGGCTCGAGTAGTGTGTCGCATGCTTTGGCTTCCCCAAAATCCTAACGTGTACAGGAATAACCCTTTTGGAGGGGGGAATGGTTCCATACTAACCGAGCGGTATGACTGTGATGGACATGAAACCTCACTTCTCAACTGCGCTAGACGTGGAGTCAGTTACTACTGTTCATACTATTATCCAAAAAGTGTTGGGATTAGTTGCGGACCACTTATTATGTCAGGTGAGTGACTATGCAGAGTAAATAATATACCAACCCCCCGTTTTCCTCATGTCATCACCACCAAGTTATAGTGAGCCATTAGTTCATTATTATTATTATTATTATTATTGCCAACGAGTCAGGCCTTCTGAAGACAGAAGGCCTGGCGAGGCGGCAGCTTATAGAGCCGCGAGAAGATTTTTAGGCGGACGAAATCTCAGAAGCGCTTCAAATTTAATTGTAATGTAGACCAAAAGCTGTAATGTAGACCAAAGCGATCAAATATTGACCGTAGCGATAACCAATGAGAGTGCCGCACGAGTACGCCGCGTGATGTTTGCAGCCGCCAGATCACGCAAGCTTGGCTCGTTGGCACTTTAGCGACAGCTATAACTAGTTATTATATATATTTTATACAGTATTATTATTATTATTATTATTATTATTATTACAGTATTATTATTATTATTATTATTATTATTATTATTATTATTTATTACTTGCTCCCCAGTATGGCCGCCACACCACTTTCATTTGAATCTCTTAGAATTTGGTTCCATATGCTATGTTGACTACTTCATCAACAGTTAGAAATATTAAAATAACAAGGAAATGTTAGGGACCAATAAAAAATGTCCGCACGAGTGTCCTGCAACAAGGAACTCTCACTAAGGTAAGGTGGGTTTCAGTTGCAAATTTTAGCGCAGTTTCAATTGTCCTAAAAGCAACATGAGTCTTTCATTTTACCAGAAGATATAAAATTAATTGCATTGTAAGCTTTTTTTAAGGTGGCTGGAACCAGTTTCACTACTTTTAGAGACCTTCTTGTTAGATGAGTTATAACTACTATACTATATCACGTAACAGCAATATTATGGTACCACGTCAAACACCAATTATTGCTTAACAAAATGCGCTCACAATTTTGACGCAATGGGTTACCATGGCAACATGAAAGGTCTCCAAAAACACCCTATATTTCGTCTTTACTTGCTTATATCTTAAAAATGAACTCGGTGACCCCCATTTTTTATTGTAGAATAGTAATTAGCATCTTGAGATAGAACTATCACCAAAGCTTAAAAAAATTCTTGGGAGTCAATTCAGAGCTACCTTAATTTTTCGAAAAGTTAAGGTAGCTCTTAATTGGCTCCCAAGAATTTTTTTTAACTTTGCAGATAGTCCAATGTCAAATTGTACTATTCTACAATAAAAAATGGGGGGTCACCGAGTTCATTTTTAAGATATAAGCAAGTAAAGACGAAATATAGGGTGTTTTTGGAGAGCTTTCATGTTGCCATGGTTACCTATTACGTCAAAATAGTGAGCGCACTTTGTTAAGTAACAATTGGCGTTTGATATGGTACCATAACATTTCTTTTATGTGATACAGTTTTGTAGTGACAATCCTTCTAATAAAAAGGTCCTTGAAAGTAGTGAAACTGGTTCCAGCCACCTTAAACAACACTTAGGATCATGGGATTCTCTTAAGAGTGCAGAACGTTTAGGTTATCTAGTACCTTAGAAAGCCCACTTATGCGGGGAAAGGGAAAGCACCCACTCTCATCAATATTATCGAGAAGATTACGCATCCGTTCAGCGCCATGAAAAGACCTGTAGACCTTTTTTTCTTTTTTTTTCACAACCAAGCGCGATTTCGTCACGTGTAAATCAGATTGACTTTGTTGTAATTCGACAACCTGTCCATAGTATGTTCTCAACGAGAAACCTTAACCACCGCGTTTGAATTTAAAAAAAAAACCTTGACCTTTTTCTCTGGTATACGAGAGATATATGTCGTGGTTTAATTTTGTTTTTGGTTTGAAAAGGTCAAACCAGTTTATTTTTTTAGAATACTGCCCATTTTAACATATTTGGATATATTTCTGCAATTAATTTTATGGAGTATGTATTAAGATTAATAGCCTTGAGAAATTATTAAAGATTATTATGATGGATTGTTGTCTGTGATGCTATCAAAGACAATAATGATTATTTATGCATGTGAACAATGATTTTTAGTGTTTAGGGTTAAATTTTCAACTTGGTGCGAGGTGATTAGCGTTAAGCTCTCAATTAGGTTTACGCACTTATTCGAAACAGTTTGCATTTGCAGACTGCCTACAAATAGCGCCGATAAACAGTGTTTAAGTCTATAGAGCACCCATTTCAAATAGCGCTAAGAAGCAGTATTTAAGCCTAAGCACCCATAGCTTTTTCTGAGAGTTACGGTTAGTCTGCAGTCTGCAAGTGTCAGACATTGCATTCTAGGTAACGGTTTGGCACGCATTGTAGTGATAATCAGATTGGAGTAGTCAGTTATTTGCAGTGTTTAGTCTAAAACAACCCTTGCCTTGGTTTTTGGGTTAAAAATATCGGCTTATGGTTGGTGAAAGTAAAGCATTCTTTTACACGTAAGGTAAGAGGATTAAGTTTGCAAAGGAGCTGCGATGCTGTGTCGGTGGGGAAGTCAAAGAAATAAAATGGTTTATCAACCGAGTTGATATGGTAAATCGATCACTGTAAAGAAATTTAAAAGCTGACGTTTCGAGTGTTAGCCCTTCGTCAGAGCTAAATCCTTTTCTGTCTTTTACAATTAGGACTACTTTTCATAATGAAAAAACAGTGATATTCTTTAATCATTCCTTTGGCAATATAACTTGTATAATACGAGAGTTATAAATATTTGTCTGTCAGATCTTAAATTGAATAGAGCAGTATACAACTGGAAAGTAAAGGAAGGGTGGGTAGGATGGAGGTAATAGAGAAGATCGGGAAGGGGTAGGCGAGTAGAAGGGAGGGAAAGATGTCTAGTTCTTTTTAACCTCCTCAAAAAACCAAGCCCCTATTTTTTTTATCTACACCCCTAAAAAAAGAAAAATGCCTTCTTTAAACAGTTGCTTAAATAAAAATGAAAAATTTAAACTGGTTTGAAAAAAAAAATTAAACCAGAACATATACACTCGTTTTGAGGCCCTGTGCCTGGTATTAGGGAAGTATGAAATATCCTCTCGCTCCAGACCAAAACCGATCAAATAAGAGATCAAATTCCAGAGAACAGTTTGTAAGAAAAGTTATCTTTATTTAGAATGTGGAGGTTTAATAACGGAGCCGGTTGGACAACTCTCCTTCAAAAGAGGTCAAATGGTAACAGAAACTCAATGTCACTGGACCATGGGGGACAGCACCAAAAATGGGAAACACATTGTTCTTGTGCCTGATAAGAAGATGAACATTGGTTGCAGGTACTAAATTTAGTATAAAAAAAAATTGCGGAGCGGGAGCGTTTGGTCAATCTTAAGTTAGGAGACGTCAAATAAACTGTAACTGTAAAAGCAGTGGACAATAGTGGTAGTATTAGTAGCAGCAGCAGCACCAGTAGTAGTAAGTAAGTAAGTAAGTAATAAATCGCTTTATTTGCATGACCGAAAGATTTTACACCATTGCAAAAGCTACTTAATTAATATTATAACAAGGGTAATTGTAGTAGTAGTAGTAGTAGTAGTAGTAGTAGTAGTAGTAGTAGTAGTAGTAGTAGTAGTAGTAGTAGTAGAAGTAGCAGTAGCAGTAGCAGTGGCAGTAGCAGTAGCAGTAGCAGTAGCAGTAGTAGTAGAAGTAGTAGTAGAAGTAGCAGTAGCAGTAGCAGTAGCAGTAGCAGTAGCAGTAGCAGTAGCAGTAGCAGTAGTAGTAGTAGTAGTAGTAGTAGTAGTAGTAGTAGTAGTAGTAGTAGTAGTAGTAGTAGTAGTAGTAGTAGTAGTAGTAGTAGTAGTTCTAGTAAAAGTAGTAGTACTAGTTAAAGTAGTAGTAGTTGTTGTTGTTATTGTGGCAGCAGCAGTAGTAGCAGAAGCAGTAGCCCTAGCAGTAGCAGTGGCAGCGGTAGCAGTGGCAGTGGTAGTGGTTTTAGCCTGCGAGCCGTGAGACCAGTCCATCGGAGAGCCTGCCTGCAGTCTATAGTGTTAGCAGTAGCAGTAGCAGAGTAGCAGTAGCAGTAGCAGTAGCAGTAGCAGTAGCAGTAGCAGTAGCAGTAGCACTAGCAGCAGCAGTGGTAGTAATAGTAGTAGTAGTAGTAGTAGTAGTAGTAGTAGTAGTAGTAGTAGTAGTAGTAGTAGTAGTAGTAGTAGTAGTAGTAGTAGTAGTAGTAGTAGTTAAAAGATCTTATAAGATAAACAACCTGAGATGAAGCAAAAGACACTTTACTTGACCTGCTCAAATAACTTTTAAGTATTTGTAACTTCTGTCCTTCTTTTAATTACATACATACTTTTTTTTAGTTTTAGGCTAAGCGTTCGGGATGCCAGTGGCAATTGGCTTTTGTACTATTCTTGTGTCTCGGAATGGTTTTTCATTTATACTTTGTATCCGGGCGTTACTGTCCAGTTGAGATCAAATTCAAATGGTTGGTACGATGTTTTCAGTCTTCATTATGCCGTTATAAATGGAAGTATCGAGTCAGGTAAGGAAAGTTTTAGTTGTATCGACAAATTTGGTCGATATACTTCACTTGTTTTGTCGGTTTGTTTGTAGATTGTGGTTTCATGGTTTGGGCTAACCCTCAAAACTGCAACTGGCCACGGTACCAGTTGCCTGGGTATGGCGCTTGCATCCTCGTGCCTTATCTTTTGGTTCTATAAAAATTTCTTAACCTTAAGCTTGTCATGTCTTTATCATAGTAGCAAAACATTCTCAATTGGCAGTAAGCTTCCTAGGCCGCTGTGATTGTAAAATATTTCAGTTTAAAAATGACCTCATTGTAAACATAGACGAGTCACAAAGGCCGTAATTCACACTCGGAGAAGAAGAGTCCTATTTAATCGTTTTTCTACTTAAAGGGTCACTGTCTCAGCAATTCTTGTTATAAGTCTGTTCAAATTATGTAACATGAAGGGGTAGATTTGAAATTAATTCTTGGACGGAAGAGGAAGTTGTATTATTTTATGGCGACTTTTCCTAGACACAATGACCAAACTTGAAAAAAGAGTTTCGATCCACTTCCTCCGCGTGATCCATGACCATAGACGACCGCAAATAGTGTCAATGCACATAATCAGTTCCGCGTAGGAAAACTGCAAACGTTTTTAAATGAAAAAAAAAAAAAAACTTTTGGAAACATGTCTGGGGTCATATCCAAATTGCAATCACCGTACGTCATCAAACTACTTACATCCGATCTTGTTACGCTGCTGTTAAAAGCCTTTATAAGCGACAATGCTCATCAGCCTTCGAGCGACGACTCCGGAAAAAGAAGCTTTCCGTACGACGAAGGAAGTGCGGAGGGTAAAAAAGGAGACAAGGGATAAAACTAAACTCCAAGCGGCTAGTTCGATATGGACCGCAATATACAATGGTGACGGATTTCGAAACAGAAGTCGAGCTCTAACTGCCGTATAGCATGCCGAGAGGATGTGAAAACAACCCGGTCACTAATTCAAATCTCCAAAATAGCTTATCGTCCTGTAGTCCATCAAGCCATGGAAAATTCGTTTCAAGAAAAACGACATCAACAGGAAGATAATAGAGACAAAAAAAAAAAAATAATAATAATAATAATAAAAAGTGAAAGTGGATAAAAAATCGTTCGTCCGAAATTGGTGAGATTTTCAGAATTTATTTTTGCGTTTATTTTTTAACGTTAAGGATAGTCAGTGCAACGCATTCACTGCAACATAAATGTAGTCATTTACTGACAAGAAAAAAATTTCCCGTTGGAATACTATGAACTGAGGAAAATTGTGACGAAAGTCCTCCCTGACGTGAAAAGAGTGCAGAAACGAGTACATAGAACTATCGTTCACTGGCGAAAAATGTCTGATTGGTCGAAGCCTTGTCATGTGACTTCAATAGCTCAAATCAAACATGGCTCCCAAACTTTCATAAAAGCTAACCTTTAACAGGCCTAATTAGGACTAAAGAAAAGTTTCTAGGCCTAAGGTTAGCTTTTTTTTAATGTTTGGGATACTTTCTGTATAGATATTGTAAATGTTAATCTAAATGCAAATGAGAAGTTGGCTTGACACGAAGTACTAGCCCTTTATTCGATCTCCGTCGATTAAAAAACAAACCTTTTTCAGGCCAGTAAAACGGACAAATGTTTTGACTGCATAGTGCGTTTTTATGCCAGCGAGATTCTCTTTTTAGTTGTGGACCACCGTACTTTTTAGCCAACAGTGCTACGAGGGAAATTTCTCAACAATTTCAAGGTCAACGCGAGTCTAGTTTGCTGTGACAATGTTTGAGTGGAAATTTGTTTGTGGAGCTTACCAGCTAATGGATTACGATCTTGATTTCAATTTCATGCGTTTATCTTTTAAACAGTGGAACAAAAAAGATACCACTAAATTTCCAAATGGTTTCTCTTCCAACTAAATATTTACACATTGTTTCCGCGGGAGCCCGCATCTAACAGAAAATGTTAAGATTTTCGCATTGTTTTTCAAAATTAAGTTGTTAAAATTGCCATTCAAGTGGTTCATTGAGGAAAATTTAGAAATGTGTTTCAGTCATTCAAAAATAAATTTTAAAGTGAATTTAGCAGTAAAAATAACCAAAATCATACTTAACATGTCATAGCACCTCATATTGGGTACACTAGAAGGAAAACGTTTTAGTTGCAATTATATTTTGTTATAGTTGTTCCAAGCAAAATGCCAATTGTTTGCTTTCCTCCAAATTATAGAAATAAACATAGATTAGGTTAACTCTGAATAGCCAAAACAACAATATTCTAAGTTGAGAATTTGATTCAGAAGTCCAGCTTACTAGCAGGGAGAATTTTACTGTAACAAAATATTACTACATCTAATAATACGCTTTCACCACATTGTAGTGGGTTGATGTGACAACAAAAAATACTTAATCAGGAATTGATTTTATCTTCCAGCAATAAAACAGCAGGAGGTTATAAAATTAGATATCTTCAAAGTTTAGAAAACTTGTTGAAGGTGATCATTCAGTGCCACCCTCCAAAACTTTTCACAAATTTCACGCTGGCCTACTAAGTACTTCCAGTACAACAAATTATTTAACCTCTCTTTGCGGACTCTGGTTGCAACACAGCTGCTTCAATAATTTTAATCCCCTTGCATTAGATTTAACTTTAAAGAAACCATAACTTCATATTTCTGTAATAATCGTTAAAAAACATTCAGCAAAAGCATACAAAGCTACATTTGAAAGGGGCATAATCCCATGTTGCACTTTTCTGGAGAAGACTTTGCAGAAATAACTCCTGTTACCTTTCCATATGTAAAGAGGTCCCATGATTTATGAGTCAATTAGTCAATGAGTCAATGAGACTCACCGTCAATATAGCAATAATTTATTGATCAAGCCTAAGCCCTCGTTTCAGTGATTAGGCCTAAGCACTCTCTGAAATTTTAGCTTTCATTTTATGGGTTAGGGTAACTGCACTAACCCATTGACTCATATATACTTAAGACTCATATGTAAAAAAATATTTCAACATTAGATGCAATGAATTTTTAGCAATTGTTGTAAATAATAGTAATCATTCCTACCATTTCAAAGGATAAATAAACTAAAGTTGAATGCAGTAAGTGTAAGAAGTAAAAAAAGTGGTCCAATTTATTTAAGCTGTATTCAATTTTTATCCTTGCTTTAGTCCCTGGTTAGTGTTAAACACCGGTGGTGAAGTGAACAAACTACCTTAAGGGGGAGTCCCTTACAAAAATGACTGTTGTTCTTGTTGTTCCTTTTTGGAGAAAAATTTGTGGATTTGTACTCCTTATGATACTGAGACCAAACAGCTGGCAGAGTTCCTGCAGTACAGTTAAGACTATCAATCTGAAAAATGAATGGAACTGTAGAACAATTTGGTAAGCGAGCAAATAGCTTTTACTTATGAATTATAAAATGCCAGTCATTTGTCAATTTAGAACTGGTTCCTCTAAGGGGTCAGATTTCTTTAGCCTACATAGTTACACAAAACAAGATTCTGTTACCTTTAAGGGTTGCTTTTTTTTTTAAAAAAAGACCCCTCCTGAGCAAAATGCATCGTCATGCTGGGATTCTCATTGATTTAATGACTTTTATGATACTATGCAAATTTGTTCTACAATAATACTCAAACACCATAAAAATATTTTTAACCTAACTTTTTTGCAAAGTTTACTCCTTGAGCCACCAGCTTCAACTTTGATACTTTGTTCCAAAAGCCAAAGCAGTTGTATAGCAATGGTGGAGGTGATGATTAATCACTTTGTTTTGGTTCAAATGAAGAAAAGGAAAGTCAAAGTAATGATCACACTTTAATTAACACGTTCACCCCTAAACCGGCCATAGTTAGTATTTTACTCTGTCTAAAGCCAGAGTATTTTGCTCTGTCTAACACGAGACGATTTTACTCGTCAATGGGGAACCCCATAAAGTCAACAGTCTTACAGTACTTCTCATAATAAAGAAAATGAATTCTGTGGACTTAAACATTCCCAAATAGAAATGGCGTATATTCCAAATATGGTTATGTAAACTCTTCAAGATTTAAATTACCTGCTTCAGGAACTTCGAATGAATATTTTGAATATTTTTCCTGAACTCCTGCAAACTATGTTCACTTTTTAATGGTTTGCCCTTTAAAAGTAACATTCAGAAATAATGCAAATACAACTGAGGCTGTTTTGCATTATCTACAAGACAAGACAACAATATCCTTTATTCAAACACAATCAATATTAAAGCAATAATACATACTTGTGGGGTCATGTGCTAACTATAATAAAGATACACTACAGGAAATAAAAGCTTAAAACTATGTGACAAACATAGGATATCTACACATAAGGCATAGGAAAAATAAATCAATTGCTATCCAAAGATCATATTGCAAATACACCAAATGGTAATGGTTGATTGACAAGTTCCTTGTGCAAAATGGTAGAGCATGTTTGAAGTCCAGCAGGACCGAGATGAGAAGTTATGATAAAAACTTTAAACATATTTTTTAGCAAAGTTATTTTACTGCCATCAAATCCAATGAGACCTTATGCATGGGACACTGTTTCTAGCTGCAGCTCCAAATCATATAATATATTAATAAATTTTACCATCTAAGAAAAAACCAAACATGTGGGGTGTAACTAAAAAAAGTCCAAGGCAATAAAGCTTCCTTTCAGCCTTTTCAAGAACAACTATCCACTGTAAACCATACTTGACTCAAAACAGAATTTCCTTGATCCAACAACACATTAGAGTCCCCTAAAACCAAAATTACATCATTAATGCTTCCGGAAAACAATAGTCCAAAAAAAAAAAAGATTTCAAAAACAGTCACGAACCTGAATCTATTGATATCTCTATACATCCGTACCTACAATTCCAAACATTATTTTAACTAACATGGATTTTGATTTTAGACTCGAATTAATTGCAAATCCGACCATCACTTGGAAACTACTTGAACGCAAGGATCGTTGAGTTGTGACTGCTCAAAAGTATAATAACTTAGACCTTCACCAGAAAAGGGTAAATGACCTTAAAAGCAGCTATTTAAAATTTTTGATACTAGCTAGGGTTACGTTCTCAATGACACAATCACATTCAAAATGAAATTCACATCTGATCGAATCATTGATCATTAATGTAGAGGTGCCGATCGTAAGGTGTAACGCAGAAAAAAATAACCTTCACGTTGGACAATATTGCCATTTACTTGCCACCTGGTACAAACCAATTCACACGTGAACGGAAACCTTGGGAATCCTCCTTTATGCACATTACAGTAACTTTTTTTACCCGGTGGCAACAAACTTTCCACATTTAAAATTGCGTAAAAAACTCACCTGTTTCGAAGCTCTTATCCCACGAAATAAAATTTTCCAGGAGCAAATTTTCCGAGGATGCTGGTTGGATTGGACTTTCAAACGTTTTACACAACAAGTAAGTTCTCTAAGAATTCATTCCACTTGAAACTGGCGTTAAAACTAGCCTTGATCGCTCTAAAAAGAACGGAAACCAACAAGCTACCGATACTCAAACCGCAGCCGGGAGTGCTTTTTTCACGAGAGCCAATGATAGTCCCGGAAACGCGTCACGTGCCATATCGCGCGACTCATGCGCAGATATTTTTCTCCAGTGAAGAACTATCGGAAGACACCGCGGCAAAATGAGTGCGCAGGCTTGACCCACGCGCGAATTGTTTCCACGCGCGAGGGACTGGTACCAATTAGATTTGCAATAGGAACAACAGCGCGGCAAAATGGCGGCAATTTAAATTCTCTGTGTTTGTTTTCATTTTGCGATGATAAGGACAACACTACGTTGATAAGGTTTAAATTTTGAAGAGAGCTTCCTGAAAGACTAATCTTCCGTGTGTCTTTTCAAACCAAAAAACTATAGTTCAAACCAGGAGAAATTTTACCTTGCATTCGAGCGCTAGAGCAAAAGGACGAAGTTCGTAATTTTATTAGCCGCGATGGTCTCTGCGTTGGTAAACTTCTGGGGAGAAAACTGTGCACTGAGAAGGAAAACGCGGGGTAAACATCTTTGCAAGGGCACAATGATAATTTCTACTGCGAAGATGGCTTCTGTTGCTTCTGTTGAACGAGGAAATTGTCTGTTTGTTTCATTGAAATCATTTGAAAGCGAGAAATAAGTTCTTTCATGCCCGCATCCCACTCATTCGGCAACTTGGATAAGTCACTTCCCTGCCCTCAATTCTCATATTTTACAACACTAGTTACTTTTCCAAGAGCGAGGCAATAAAATAAAGAAAAGAAGTCTTAATTTTAAGAGAGGATCGCAAAACGTTTTGAAACTAAGTATAAATTTGACTCCAATGCTACTTGATGTTTCCCTTTTACTTAGCGTTTGGTAATGGTCCATCTTTGAAAATATTTTTTCAGCATTTTTCCTGCAGCTATGACACCACTTTTAGCTACTTTTTTACCTGGCTGGTAACTGTAATTTTTTTCCAGCTTTGTCGATCACCTTGTAGAGCCTTGCTGGGATGAGGGTGGGGAGACAAGAGAATCATGATCATGAAACATACAAAACATTCACCTGCATACTCATACTCATGTTACTTTTGCATGCATCGCACCAGCAAAAATCCAGCCTAAATTTTGCACTGTGTGTAAAGATACTGAGAGAGGAATGTAATCATACATCCAGCAAGATGAGAGGAATTCTGCTTCATACTCTAAGATTTTATTCTGCACAACTGATCCACCCACAATGGCTCTATCTGGACCCACAATGACTCTATCCAATTCATTTTCAACAACAACAACAACAACTACTATGGTATGTGATACCACAAAACAAAATATACAGTAACTCAAATATCTCTTTAATTTTATTTTTGTAACTACCGTATATTCATTATTAACACTATTACAAGTAATTCTCAGAAATTAATATCAAAACCCATGCTCAGCAAGAGAAAGACTAAAATAACATACAGCTGTATTAATGAAAGTAAGACAGTTTACTTGAATAAAAAAAACTAAATTATATTTGCTTGGTCAAACATTGAATTAGAAGGGTGTGGCAAGTAAATAATTATTGTCCCTTTTCCAGACAATTTTGAAGAGCTGTTTGGAAATCATCTTGTATTAATCACTGACATGCTAGCATCTGTGATGTTTAATTTACAGTAATACTGTTGTCATCATGCAGGATCTCATGCAGGAAAAAAATGAGAGATGAAAAACAACCCTGGCTTTTTTTCATCTCAAAACCAATAAAACATTCAACGCTGAACTCCTCATCACAATCTCAGAAAACAACCTTGAATGTTGCTTGCCATGCATGGTTTGACCAGATCAGCACACACAGCAGGAAGAGTTTTAAACTTCAGCACTGGAATCAGAATAAATGACATGTTTAAGAAACAAAAGGAAACTGGTCAAAGTTAAACAACAATATTATTAACACTTGCTCATTTTCATGTGCAGATGTCACTTAAGATACTTGAAAAAACTGTGCCCTATTTGTAAAGATTCCATTCTAAAAAAAGCTAAACAACTTAAGTGACTCCCTTAATAAGAGGTTTTGACTAACAATGCAGATAAAAACAGTTGCTCACATCTTGAAAGTAATGACAGTCAAAATGACAGCCAGCCGGATATCAATACTTTCCACAAGATTTCTTCAGGTCAGATGACTGGGACAATGAAATCAACAGAAATCTAGAGATCAATAATTAAATTTAATCATACCACAGCCTAGTGTGTCCTGCAAAGCAACACAGAGCTGGAAAAGAGAGACCACCAACATCTACCAGACAAACTATTGCCCTTGCTGTGGACAACCAGGTCACAGAAGAATTCATAACTCTCGTATCACATGTCAGAGGTTAAAACTTCTGTTGCGTCGAAGCCCTCAGCGTTTTTAGAGGAATTGCCCTTAAGCGAAACACAGTAAACGAAAAATGTTGAGTTTAAAATTTACAACTGGTGTGACCGAAACACGAGCAAACATGGTTTGGCGAAGATAATTATCATGGAAACGACATAAACAAATAAATATTTGATGCCTAAATAAGTTTACCTTTTTTGACTTTCTTGGAAACAACTCGGGCAAGATTTCCGCACAGGTCCCTACTTCATTATGCATACACTCCTTTGTTTCAAGAAAACAATAGCGATAACAATAGACGTCCTTTGGGACTGTGGCGCTTTGTTCTTTCTTTTTAGAGGTGTTTTTTCTAAGTCTATATGGACTTAAAAAAAGTCGGTCGAACTTCTGTCTGAAATACGGAAAATCGAACAGTTTTTCCTGCAATTTCGGCACTTTTCCTGCAATTTTACCCATTTTTCAGTTTTAGAATAAGCGCAAGAAGTGGAGTTTCAAGCAATCGTTGTAATAGGGTTCAGATTCGCAAACATAACAAACAAACCAAATAAAAGTACTGATAAGAAATTTAATGGCTACCTGCTCTTTTTATCGTGAAATTGTTCTTCCTGTCTGCTTAAAAATTCGCCGAGACTCTGCAAAGTGTATATTTTATTCCTTTCCTGTATTTAGGATCACGAACGGTGCATTTAGAGGGATTTTGCGATTTATCGCTCTTTGTAGAGATCGGCAATATGCTCAATGATATTTCCAAGTAAATAGCTTTGGTAGAGATCCATGGATGTTCCCGTACAAGGCAATCTTCGTTTCACTCGCCATCGTGTCTTTTCAATGCCCTTCTGTAGGCTCGTTTGTCTTGGTCGACGAAGTTTAGGCGATGGTTAACTGCGGTGAGATGATGTTAGCCCTTGTCTTGTAGGCAGTTGTAAACTTTCCGGCCACAGGTAGCTAGGGCTAATATTTTTTCAAGGAAAGTTTACGGTCAGAAAATTAATATGTGTTCTGGCGGATTGAAGGCTATCCATTGCAGTTTTTTCTTGAGCATCGCGAAACAGATCCATGTCCCGATGCGGCACTTTGTCTTTGCCAACTGACTGCGTTTTCGCACAGGTTTTGGAGACGGAAGACGAAAGTAAAATGTTTTCTTTGCACCACTCTATGCACAATTCTGGAAAGGCTATAAAGCAGGGACAATTTCCAAATGATCAAATCTCCCATTGCTGTGACCCTTTTACTTCGGTAGCCATCTTGATTATTACGAAGACAAGTTTGCTCCAAAAAAAAAGAAAATGTGAAACGATTTTAATTGCAATGAACTCGTGCATGAAAGTTTCCCACGAAAGATGCACCAATCAGACTTTAAGCGTGGTATACTCTTCCACGCAGTGAACTTATAAGTGTGCCGCACGCACGGGGCATGAAGGAAAAGCAGGTCACAGTTCACAGCAATACTGGAAAACCTAAAACTATCACAGGGACTAACCTTAAGCCTAAACAGTGCCTTTAGTCGTAATTAGGGTTACGGTTAGCATTATTAAAGGGATTGGTTGTTTCAAGAGTAGTAAAACAGGTATCTCTTAACGGTAACCTTCAAGTGTAAGTTCGATTGTAGGTGCTCGGCACGGCACGTGTATATAATTACGTATCATTGTTATGTAAATAGTCAGCCAGAATTCAAAATAAATATCATTTTCAAGGTGTGAATTAGCAACTTGACACGTTAGCTCAGTGGTAAAGAACAGGGACAAGTAATCCAGAGGTTTACAGTGGGTCGGAGTTCAAGGCAAGCTGCGAGTGACATATCGTGGGATAAAATGGCAGAAAAAGCAGAGCGGGATCTGGAAATAAAAACAAGACGAAGGGATAGAAAGGGGAAAGCTGGGACAAAAACGAGTGACGGTGTGGGCCATGAAGGGAAAGAAGAGAGAGAGGGAGGGAGAGAAAAAATAAGATCCGTTTTTATTCATCCCGTAAGTACAAATTACCCATGTATATATTCGGTTCTCTTGGGTATACGTATTGTTCTACAAAACAATAGCGCGAATGAATAATTAATTTCTTCTGCATGCATAATGAGGTAGGGACCTGTACGGAAATCATTCCACTCGGGCAAGATTTCCGCACAGGTCCCTACTTCATTATGCATACACTCCTTTGTTTCAAGAAAACAATAGCGATAACAATAGACGTCCTTTGGGACTGTGGCGCTTTGTTCTTTCTTTTTAGAGGTGTTTTTTCTAAGTCTATATGGACTTAAAAAAGTCGGTCGAACTTCTGTCTGAAATACGGAAAATCGAACAGTTTTTCCTGCAATTTCGGCACTTTTCCTGCAATTTTACCCATTTTTCAGTTTTAGAATAAGCGCAAGAAGTGGAGTTTCAAGCAATCGTTGTAATAGGGTTCAGATTCGCAAACATAACAAACAAACCAAATAAAAGTACTGATAAGAAATTTAATGGCTACCTGCTCTTTTTATCGTGAAATTGTTCTTCCTGTCTGCTTAAAAATTCGCCGAGACTCTGCAAAGTGTATATTTTATTCCTTTCCTGTATTTAGGATCACGAACGGTGCATTTAGAGGGATTTTGCGATTTATCGCTCTTTGTAGAGATCGGCAATATGCTCAATGATATTTCCAAGTAAATAGCTTTGGTAGAGATCCATGGATGTTCCCGTACAAGGCAATCTTCGTTTCACTCGCCATCGTGTCTTTTCAATGCCCTTCTGTAGGCTCGTTTGTCTTGGTCGACGAAGTTTAGGCGATGGTTAACTGCGGTGAGATGATGTTAGCCCTTGTCTTGTAGGCAGTTGTAAACTTTCCGGCCACAGGTAGCTAGGGCTAATATTTTTTCAAGGAAAGTTTACGGTCAGAAAATTAATATGTGTTCTGGCGGATTGAAGGCTATCCATTGCAGTTTTTTCTTGAGCATCGCGAAACAGATCCATGTCCCGATGCGGCACTTTGTCTTTGCCAACTGACTGCGTTTTCGCACAGGTTTTGGAGACGGAAGACGAAAGTAAAATGTTTTCTTTGCACCACTCTATGCACAATTCTGGAAAGGCTATAAAGCAGGGACAATTTCCAAATGATCAAATCTCCCATTGCTGTGACCCTTTTACTTCGGTAGCCATCTTGATTATTACGAAGACAAGTTTGCTCCAAAAAAAAGAAAATGTGAAACGATTTTAATTGCAATGAACTCGTGCATGAAAGTTTCCCACGAAAGATGCACCAATCAGACTTTAAGCGTGGTATACTCTTCCACGCAGTGAACTTATAAGTGTGCCGCACGCACGGGGCATGAAGGAAAAGCAGGTCACAGTTCACAGCAATACTGGAAAACCTAAAACTATCACAGGGACTAACCTTAAGCCTAAACAGTGCCTTTAGTCGTAATTAGGGTTACGGTTAGCATTATTAAAGGGATTGGTTGTTTCAAGAGTAGTAAAACAGGTATCTCTTAACGGTAACCTTCAAGTGTAAGTTCGATTGTAGGTGCTCGGCACGGCACGTGTATATAATTACGTATCATTGTTATGTAAATAGTCAGCCAGAATTCAAAATAAATATCATTTTCAAGGTGTGAATTAGCAACTTGACACGTTAGCTCAGTGGTAAAGAACAGGGACAAGTAATCCAGAGGTTTACAGTGGGTCGGAGTTCAAGGCAAGCTGCGAGTGACATATCGTGGGATAAAATGGCAGAAAAAGCAGAGCGGGATCTGGAAATAAAAACAAGACGAAGGGATAGAAAGGGGAAAGCTGGGACAAAAACGAGTGACGGTGTGGGCCATGAAGGGAAAGAAGAGAGAGAGGGAGGGAGAGAAAAAATAAGATCCGTTTTTATTCATCCCGTAAGTACAAATTACCCATGTATATATTCGGTTCTCTTGGGTATACGTATTGTTCTACAAAACAATAGCGCGAATGAATAATTAATTTCTTCTGCATGCATAATGAAGTAGGGACCTGTACGGAAATCATTCCACTCGGGCAAGATTTCCGCACAGGTCCCTACTTCATTATGCATACACTCCTTTGTTTCAAGAAAACAATAGCGATAACAATAGACGTCCTTTGGGACTGTGGCGCTTTGTTCTTTCTTTTTAGAGGTGTTTTTTCTAAGTCTATATGGACTTAAAAAAAGTCGGTCGAACTTCTGTCTGAAATACGGAAAATCGAACAGTTTTTCCTGCAATTTCGGCACTTTTCCTGCAATTTTACCCATTTTTCAGTTTTAGAATAAGCGCAAGAAGTGGAGTTTCAAGCAATCGTTGTAATAGGGTTCAGATTCGCAAACATAACAAACAAACCAAATAAAAGTACTGATAAGAAATTTAATGGCTACCTGCTCTTTTTATCGTGAAATTGTTCTTCCTGTCTGCTTAAAAATTCGCCGAGACTCTGCAAAGTGTATATTTTATTCCTTTCCTGTATTTAGGATCACGAACGGTGCATTTAGAGGGATTTTGCGATTTATCGCTCTTTGTAGAGATCGGCAATATGCTCAATGATATTTCCAAGTAAATAGCTTTGGTAGAGATCCATGGATGTTCCCGTACAAGGCAATCTTCGTTTCACTCGCCATCGTGTCTTTTCAATGCCCTTCTGTAGGCTCGTTTGTCTTGGTCGACGAAGTTTAGGCGATGGTTAACTGCGGTGAGATGATGTTAGCCCTTGTCTTGTAGGCAGTTGTAAACTTTCCGGCCACAGGTAGCTAGGGCTAATATTTTTTCAAGGAAAGTTTACGGTCAGAAAATTAATATGTGTTCTGGCGGATTGAAGGCTATCCATTGCAGTTTTTTCTTGAGCATCGCGAAACAGATCCATGTCCCGATGCGGCACTTTGTCTTTGCCAACTGACTGCGTTTTCGCACAGGTTTTGGAGACGGAAGACGAAAGTAAAATGTTTTCTTTGCACCACTCTATGCACAATTCTGGAAAGGCTATAAAGCAGGGACAATTTCCAAATGATCAAATCTCCCATTGCTGTGACCCTTTTACTTCGGTAGCCATCTTGATTATTACGAAGACAAGTTTGCTCCAAAAAAAAAGAAAATGTGAAACGATTTTAATTGCAATGAACTCGTGCATGAAAGTTTCCCACGAAAGATGCACCAATCAGACTTTAAGCGTGGTATACTCTTCCACGCAGTGAACTTATAAGTGTGCCGCACGCACGGGGCATGAAGGAAAAGCAGGTCACAGTTCACAGCAATACTGGAAAACCTAAAACTATCACAGGGACTAACCTTAAGCCTAAACAGTGCCTTTAGTCGTAATTAGGGTTACGGTTAGCATTATTAAAGGGATTGGTTGTTTCAAGAGTAGTAAAACAGGTATCTCTTAACGGTAACCTTCAAGTGTAAGTTCGATTGTAGGTGCTCGGCACGGCACGTGTATATAATTACGTATCATTGTTATGTAAATAGTCAGCCAGAATTCAAAATAAATATCATTTTCAAGGTGTGAATTAGCAACTTGACACGTTAGCTCAGTGGTAAAGAACAGGGACAAGTAATCCAGAGGTTTACAGTGGGTCGGAGTTCAAGGCAAGCTGCGAGTGACATATCGTGGGATAAAATGGCAGAAAAAGCAGAGCGGGATCTGGAAATAAAAACAAGACGAAGGGATAGAAAGGGGAAAGCTGGGACAAAAACGAGTGACGGTGTGGGCCATGAAGGGAAAGAAGAGAGAGAGGGAGGGAGAGAAAAAATAAGATCCGTTTTTATTCATCCCGTAAGTACAAATTACCCATGTATATATTCGGTTCTCTTGGGTATACGTATTGTTCTACAAAACAATAGCGCGAATGAATAATTAATTTCTTCTGCATGCATAATGAAGTAGGGACCTGTACGGAAATCATTCCACTCGGGCAAGATTTCCGCACAGGTCCCTACTTCATTATGCATACACTCCTTTGTTTCAAGAAAACAATAGCGATAACAATAGACGTCCTTTGGGACTGTGGCGCTTTGTTCTTTCTTTTTAGAGGTGTTTTTTCTAAGTCTATATGGACTTAAAAAAAGTCGGTCGAACTTCTGTCTGAAATACGGAAAATCGAACAGTTTTTCCTGCAATTTCGGCACTTTTCCTGCAATTTTACCCATTTTTCAGTTTTAGAATAAGCGCAAGAAGTGGAGTTTCAAGCAATCGTTGTAATAGGGTTCAGATTCGCAAACATAACAAACAAACCAAATAAAAGTACTGATAAGAAATTTAATGGCTACCTGCTCTTTTTATCGTGAAATTGTTCTTCCTGTCTGCTTAAAAATTCGCCGAGACTCTGCAAAGTGTATATTTTATTCCTTTCCTGTATTTAGGATCACGAACGGTGCATTTAGAGGGATTTTGCGATTTATCGCTCTTTGTAGAGATCGGCAATATGCTCAATGATATTTCCAAGTAAATAGCTTTGGTAGAGATCCATGGATGTTCCCGTACAAGGCAATCTTCGTTTCACTCGCCATCGTGTCTTTTCAATGCCCTTCTGTAGGCTCGTTTGTCTTGGTCGACGAAGTTTAGGCGATGGTTAACTGCGGTGAGATGATGTTAGCCCTTGTCTTGTAGGCAGTTGTAAACTTTCCGGCCACAGGTAGCTAGGGCTAATATTTTTTCAAGGAAAGTTTACGGTCAGAAAATTAATATGTGTTCTGGCGGATTGAAGGCTATCCATTGCAGTTTTTTCTTGAGCATCGCGAAACAGATCCATGTCCCGATGCGGCACTTTGTCTTTGCCAACTGACTGCGTTTTCGCACAGGTTTTGGAGACGGAAGACGAAAGTAAAATGTTTTCTTTGCACCACTCTATGCACAATTCTGGAAAGGCTATAAAGCAGGGACAATTTCCAAATGATCAAATCTCCCATTGCTGTGACCCTTTTACTTCGGTAGCCATCTTGATTATTACGAAGACAAGTTTGCTCCAAAAAAAAGAAAATGTGAAACGATTTTAATTGCAATGAACTCGTGCATGAAAGTTTCCCACGAAAGATGCACCAATCAGACTTTAAGCGTGGTATACTCTTCCACGCAGTGAACTTATAAGTGTGCCGCACGCACGGGGCATGAAGGAAAAGCAGGTCACAGTTCACAGCAATACTGGAAAACCTAAAACTATCACAGGGACTAACCTTAAGCCTAAACAGTGCCTTTAGTCGTAATTAGGGTTACGGTTAGCATTATTAAAGGGATTGGTTGTTTCAAGAGTAGTAAAACAGGTATCTCTTAACGGTAACCTTCAAGTGTAAGTTCGATTGTAGGTGCTCGGCACGGCACGTGTATATAATTACGTATCATTGTTATGTAAATAGTCAGCCAGAATTCAAAATAAATATCATTTTCAAGGTGTGAATTAGCAACTTGACACGTTAGCTCAGTGGTAAAGAACAGGGACAAGTAATCCAGAGGTTTACAGTGGGTCGGAGTTCAAGGCAAGCTGCGAGTGACATATCGTGGGATAAAATGGCAGAAAAAGCAGAGCGGGATCTGGAAATAAAAACAAGACGAAGGGATAGAAAGGGGAAAGCTGGGACAAAAACGAGTGACGGTGTGGGCCATGAAGGGAAAGAAGAGAGAGAGGGAGGGAGAGAAAAAATAAGATCCGTTTTTATTCATCCCGTAAGTACAAATTACCCATGTATATATTCGGTTCTCTTGGGTATACGTATTGTTCTACAAAACAATAGCGCGAATGAATAATTAATTTCTTCTGCATGCATAATGAAGTAGGGACCTGTACGGAAATCATTCCACTCGGGCAAGATTTCCGCACAGGTCCCTACTTCATTATGCATACACTCCTTTGTTTCAAGAAAACAATAGCGATAACAATAGACGTCCTTTGGGACTGTGGCGCTTTGTTCTTTCTTTTTAGAGGTGTTTTTTCTAAGTCTATATGGACTTAAAAAAAGTCGGTCGAACTTCTGTCTGAAATACGGAAAATCGAACAGTTTTTCCTGCAATTTCGGCACTTTTCCTGCAATTTTACCCATTTTTCAGTTTTAGAATAAGCGCAAGAAGTGGAGTTTCAAGCAATCGTTGTAATAGGGTTCAGATTCGCAAACATAACAAACAAACCAAATAAAAGTACTGATAAGAAATTTAATGGCTACCTGCTCTTTTTATCGTGAAATTGTTCTTCCTGTCTGCTTAAAAATTCGCCGAGACTCTGCAAAGTGTATATTTTATTCCTTTCCTGTATTTAGGATCACGAACGGTGCATTTAGAGGGATTTTGCGATTTATCGCTCTTTGTAGAGATCGGCAATATGCTCAATGATATTTCCAAGTAAATAGCTTTGGTAGAGATCCATGGATGTTCCCGTACAAGGCAATCTTCGTTTCACTCGCCATCGTGTCTTTTCAATGCCCTTCTGTAGGCTCGTTTGTCTTGGTCGACGAAGTTTAGGCGATGGTTAACTGCGGTGAGATGATGTTAGCCCTTGTCTTGTAGGCAGTTGTAAACTTTCCGGCCACAGGTAGCTAGGGCTAATATTTTTTCAAGGAAAGTTTACGGTCAGAAAATTAATATGTGTTCTGGCGGATTGAAGGCTATCCATTGCAGTTTTTTCTTGAGCATCGCGAAACAGATCCATGTCCCGATGCGGCACTTTGTCTTTGCCAACTGACTGCGTTTTCGCACAGGTTTTGGAGACGGAAGACGAAAGTAAAATGTTTTCTTTGCACCACTCTATGCACAATTCTGGAAAGGCTATAAAGCAGGGACAATTTCCAAATGATCAAATCTCCCATTGCTGTGACCCTTTTACTTCGGTAGCCATCTTGATTATTACGAAGACAAGTTTGCTCCAAAAAAAAAGAAAATGTGAAACGATTTTAATTGCAATGAACTCGTGCATGAAAGTTTCCCACGAAAGATGCACCAATCAGACTTTAAGCGTGGTATACTCTTCCACGCAGTGAACTTATAAGTGTGCCGCACGCACGGGGCATGAAGGAAAAGCAGGTCACAGTTCACAGCAATACTGGAAAACCTAAAACTATCACAGGGACTAACCTTAAGCCTAAACAGTGCCTTTAGTCGTAATTAGGGTTACGGTTAGCATTATTAAAGGGATTGGTTGTTTCAAGAGTAGTAAAACAGGTATCTCTTAACGGTAACCTTCAAGTGTAAGTTCGATTGTAGGTGCTCGGCACGGCACGTGTATATAATTACGTATCATTGTTATGTAAATAGTCAGCCAGAATTCAAAATAAATATCATTTTCAAGGTGTGAATTAGCAACTTGACACGTTAGCTCAGTGGTAAAGAACAGGGACAAGTAATCCAGAGGTTTACAGTGGGTCGGAGTTCAAGGCAAGCTGCGAGTGACATATCGTGGGATAAAGTGGCAGAAAAAGCAGAGCGGGATCTGGAAATAAAAACAAGACGAAGGGATAGAAAGGGGAAAGCTGGGACAAAAACGAGTGACGGTGTGGGCCATGAAGGGAAAGAAGAGAGAGAGGGAGGGAGAGAAAAAATAAGATCCGTTTTTATTCATCCCGTAAGTACAAATTACCCATGTATATATTCGGTTCTCTTGGGTATACGTATTGTTCTACAAAACAATAGCGCGAATGAATAATTAATTTCTTCTGCATGCATAATGAAGTAGGGACCTGTACGGAAATCATTCCACAACTCGGAACTACTGTTTAGTATTTCTGTCGAGGCCATGTTGAGCGTGAGATCTTGATCATCAAAAGGTCCAAAAGAAACGTTTCCTTAAGCTCCACCGCCGAATAAACTCAAAAACAAAGAGCTCGAAAGCTCGAATCAAATGTGTTCGAAGCGGAGCATGCGCACTCATTTTGCGGCGGTGCCCTATCTTCACTGGCGAAAAATGTCTGCGCATGAGTCGCGCGATATGGCACGTGACGCGTTTTCGGGACTATCATTGGCTCTCGTGAAAAAAGCGCTCCCGAGAAGAACAGAAAAATGGCTGCCGGTTGAGAATCGGTAGCTTGTTGGTTTCCGTCCCTTTTAGAGCGATCAAGGCTAGTTTTAACGCCAGTTTCAAGTGGAATGTATTCTTAGAGAACGTCTATGTTGTGTAAATCGTTTGAAAGTCCAATCCAACCAGCATCCTGGGAAAATTTGCTCCTGGAAAATTTTATTTCGTGGGAAAGAGCTGCGAAACAGGTGAGTTTTTTGCGCAATTTTTAATGTGGAACGTTTGTTGCCACCGGGTACAAAAAGTTACTGTAATTTGCAGAAAGGAGGATTCCTAAGGTTTCCGTTCATGTGTGAATTGGCTTGTACCAGGTGGCAGGGAAATGGCAATATTGTTCAACGTGAAGGTTATTTTTTTCTGCGTTACACCTTACGATCGGCACGTCTACATGAATGACCAATGATTCGATCAGATATGAATTTCATTTTGAATGTGATTGTCTCATTGGGAACGTAACCCTAGTATCAAATATTTTAAATAGCTGCTTTTAAGGTCATTTATATTCCCTTTTCAGGTGAATGTCTAAGTTATTATACTTTTTAGCAGTCACAACTCAACGATCCTTGCGTTCAAGTACGGTAGTTACCAAGTTATGGATTTGCAATTAATTTGAGTTTCAAATTAAAATCAAAATCCATGTTAGTTAAAATAATGTTTGGAAGAACAGAAGTGTAGGTACAGATGTATATAGATATCTATAGATTCAGGTTCGTGACTGTTTTCCCAATCTGTTTTTTTTTGGACTGTTGTTTTCTGGAAGCATTAATGATGTAATTTTGGTTTTAGGGGACTGTTATGTGTTGTTGGATCAAGAAATCTGTTTTGAGTCAAGTATGGTTGACAGTGGATAGTTTTTCCTGAAAAGGCTGAAAGGAAGCTTTATTGCCTTGGACTGTTTTTTTGTTACACCCCACATGTTTGTTCTTTTCTTAGATGGCAAAATTTATTAATATATCATGTGATTTGGAGCTGCAGCTAGAAACAGTGTCCCATGCATAGGGTCTCATTGGGTTTGATGGCAGTAAAATAATTTTGGTAAAAATATGTTTAGAGTTTTTATCATAACTTCTCAAACATGCTCTACCATTTTGCACAAGGAACTTGTCAATCAACCGTTACCTTTTGGTGTATTTGCAATATGATCTTTGGATAGCAATTGATTTATTTTTCTTATCCCTTATGTGTAGATATCCTATGTCTGTCACCTAGTTAGTTTTAAGCTTTTATTTCCTGTAATGTATCTTTATTATAGTTAGCACATGATCCCACAAGTATGTATTATTGCTTTAATATTGATTGTGTTTGAATAAAGGATATTGTTGTCTTGTCTTGTAGATAAGGCAAAACAGCCTAAGTTGTATTTGCATTATTACTTCTGAGTGTTACGGTACTTTTAAAGGGCAAACCATTAAAAAGTGCACATAGTTTGCAGGAGTCCAGGAAAATTATTCCAAATATTCATTGATTTGAAGTTCCTGAAGCAGGTAGATCTTGAAGAGTTTACGTAACGATATTTGGAATATACAGCATTTCTATTTGGGAATGTTTAAGTCTGCAGAATTTATTTTCTTTATGTTGAGAAGTACTGTAAGAGCTGTCAGGTAACTCAGATGGAAATTGACAGACCTTAGCTGTAATTCAAATTATTAGTACAGTTTTGGTCGTTAGTGGAACATAATATTTTATTGGGACATTTTTTAGTGAGTGATTAACCCATTGACTCCTGGGGATTCCCCATTGACAAGTAAAATCGTCTGGTGTTAGACAGAGTGAAATGCTAAGTATGGCCGGTTTAGGGGTGAAGAGGTTAAAGTGCTATTATTAGTTTGACTTTCTTTTTCTTCATTTGAACCAAAACAAGTGATTAATCATCACCTCCACCATGCTTTGCTTTGCATTGCTTTGGCTTTTAGAACAAAGTATCAAAGTTGAAGCTGGTGGCTCGAGGAGTAAACTATAAAGACTATAATGGTATTTGAGTATTATTGTAGAACAAATTTGCCTCTATCATTAAAGTCATTAAATCAATGGGAATCCAAACATGAGGATGCAGTTTGCTCAGGAGGGGTTTTTCCTATAGAGTGTTTTCACTCACGTGATCGGTAAACTTGTTTTTCCACCAAAACAAAAGAAAAGATTTGCTTGATAATAGAGCTCAATTCCCGGAGGATTAGTTGGGGACACCAACATGGCCGCGGTTCCTTTGTTCAGGGACACCAACATGGCCGCCGTGACGTCACGTGAAAACACTATAAAAATGGCAGGCCACTTATTGGGATTTTTTCAAAAATAACCCTTAAAGGTTTAACAGAACCTTGTTTTGTGGACGTAGGCTAAAGAAATCTGACCCCTTAGACGAACCAGTTCTAAAGTGACCAAATGACTGGCAAATAACTTTTACTTATGAATTATTCATAAGTAAAAGTTATTTGTTCGTGTACCAAATTGTCTTACAGTTCCAGTCATTTTTCAGATTGATAGCCTTAAATGTACTGCAGCAACTCCGCCAGCTGTTTGGTCTCAGCATCATAAGCAGTACAAATCCACATTTTTTTCTCCAAAAAGGAATAAAAAGAACCCCTGTCATTTTCGTAAGGGAGTCCCCCTTGGGGCAGTTTGTTTACT
>NC_090881.1:5366917-5389417 GCF_036669935.1 Montipora foliosa
TTCGTGAGCGTAAACTGGGTTACCTTTGGTACGGGTTTATCCTCCTAAAATGTATGTACTCATTTCCAAACATCCTAACAAGTTATCAGTCCGTAAACGAAACTCTGTTTCTTTTTAAAATAGCTTCTTGTTGTTGCAAGCCACCAGGTGAGCAGCAGCAATAATCCTGTGTTTGGTTGAGATCCCTGCGATCCTTGTGTGCTGTATGCCAGGAAAAATCTCGATTTCTGTCTGTATTTCTGTCTGTCCCGATGATTTCGGAGAAGGCAGTTTTTTGTTAAGACAAGTTGACCGTGTAATGCCAACTGCTAATAGATTTCCTAATCTTTTCACAAGGGGGTACCTGAAATCCATTAATTTCATGCCCGGTGATTGATGACTGACACACTTTCTTCGGAGTTGAAAGGATGCTAGAGATTTCCCCTTTTAGTAACTCGCCCTTTTAGAGATTCCCCCTTTTATCCTTTAGGTAATTTCCCCTTTTAGTAAACTCTCCTTTTAGAGATTCCCTATTTTAGTAAGTTCACCCTCTTAGAGGTGCCCCCTCTTGATTATTGGAGGTGCGGTGGCCTAACGGTTAGCTCGTTGTACTCCGGATCGAGCGGTCCGGGTTTTGAGCCCTGGCCGGGTCATTGTGTTGTGTTCTTGGGCAACACAATTTACTCTCACAGTGCCTCTCTTCACCCAGGTGTAATACACAACACGTAGTCTCCCTCCCTCGTCACGCAACGCTCCTCCCCACAAACGGTTGCTCACATTCGAACAACATCCCTTTCCGCCACTTCAACCAATCACCATTCGGGTTACAAAAGTCGAGAACTCTGTGCCCCAAAGTAATCTAACCAATCATATTGTTTGTTTCATCTTGGAGTTCAAAGCTTTCAAAATGGCGACCTTTGAAGAAGCGTTTGATGTTGTTAGTAATACATTTAGAATTCCTAGCTTAAATGCGCAGCAAAAAACTGGAATTAGGAAAATAGCTGAGGAAAAAAAGGATATATTTGTCAATCTTTGTAGTGGTTTCTCTTCAAGATGATCAGAGGCCTTTTTGAACTTGATCAGTCGTCGGTAGCACGCTTTACGAACTGACAACTCGCTGGTAGCTGAATAGCAGCTCACATTCACATCCAGACAGGAACTAATAATCGCCGGAAAATCCAAAGAACTTTTTCCAAAAATAGATTTTTTTTCTTTTTTCTGAACTGAAGTGGAACAAATAAAGCAACGATCACTTTGCACAACCTTCTTTGGCGTTTCCCCTATCAAGAAACTACGATCAAATCCAGAATTTGAAAACGCGCGGGAACAATGATGTTGATTAATATCTCCAGTGCTCCGATTGGTCACATAAGAAACAATGTCAGCGATCTCATCGGTGCAAAGACTACAAAGGGAAAGGAATGTTGTTCGAATGTAAGCAGCCGCTTGTGGGGAGGAGCGTTGCGTGACGAGACTAAAAACGGCTGCAAGGGAGACTACAAAACACGATGCATCCAAAAACGCAAAACACCTCACAAAAACCTTTTTAGGCCAAACATTTGATTGAAACAAAATCATATTTGCTATTAGAGGGAAGAAAAACCTTCCTATATCATTCCCTGCGTTCAAACAAGCAACACACTCCGTGTTAACAACTAAAGATGGTTTTTTACAGTGACGTCATCAAATTCTAAAATCAAAATCGCAAGGTCTTCGGAATTTTATTTATAGAAGGTTGAAGATGACCTAGAAATAAATATTGTTTTTCAAGTTTCCAGTTCCGTGATGTATTTCGTTTCAAAACTATAGCATTTTGAATTTCCGAATTTTTAAGATAAAACAGATAAATTCAGTCATTTTGTGACCCAGTTATTAGCGGTTAAATAGTTTGTTTTGAAACGAAACCAAAAAAAAAAAAAACAAAAAAAAAAAAAACAAAAAAAAAAAACAAAAAACTAAAAAAAACCTTAGCGATCGGTAAAAAGAAAGGCGACAAGCATTGGTGTCTAAGTACAAATCGATTACAGAGGGTATTTTTACAGTTTCGTTTTTAGCTGTAGGAAAGGTGCTAAGAATATTTTGGTAGTAGCCAAAACGCAGGGCCGGGGCCGGGGCCGGGGCCGGGGCCGGGGCCGGGGCCGGGGCCGGAGTCGGGGTCCGGGTCGGGGTCGGGGTGTCTTTTTTTTTTCAAAATTTTTTCGTTTCAATTTATGGAATACACGCTAACTGCCAGACAGAGTCCCATCGTAATATTCACTTCGTTAAAAAAAAAACCATCAGAATCCCAGTTCCACGATGATCGTCACGCAGTCATGCAACGTTCTTTTTGCTTTTTTGTTCGTGTTGTCAATGTTGTTGTCTGATTTACCACAAACGATTTGTAGTAAAGTCAGTCGCACAGGAACTTGCTAGCCAATTCTATTTGGACTTCAAGGGCTCGAATCCAATCTTACGAGAAAAAGCACAACCACACTTAGAACAATTTTGCGAAAACAAGCAACTGAGAACGTTTGCGTGACGACCATAGTGGAATTATGGCTGTTCTGCTTCGTTTTAATTGTATTGCGGAGAAGTTTTGTACGAAGTAAACATTAAGATGTGGTTTTAAAATGTGGAGCTGAGCGAGTCTTCAGTGTCTCTAGGCGATTCGCACCTACGTACGAGCCACTACTTTAAGGCAAGATCACGCCACTGAGGATCCTGTAGATCTTCAGATTTTTATTCGTACAAGCTGCTCGATCAATATGTCTTTGAACTAGTCGACTGAAAGGAAAATATTACAGAAGTAGATTAATGTTTTGGAATGCCGGCGATAGGCTAAAAGAAGAATGCAACTGATTTCTTGAATATATTACAATTTGGGTCTTCTAATCTACACGATCTTATGGTTTGATTTCTTCTAATGATTGCCTTTAACGTTCTTAATCGGAGGAAAGTGAAAAAGTAATTTGCGCGTTTGCAGTTTCGATTTAAATATTTCTGAATTTCTAATTAGTTGTCACCTTTCAACTCATGCAAACTTGCTGTGGTAAATAAAATTGCAAATATAGTTCCATACAATAAAACAATTAAGCGACATAACTTAACGCGCGAATCACTTGGTTTAACGTATTAAATTTCAGTTGGAAATTCTTTTCGAAAAGCAAACGATGTCTCCTTCGAAGCTTTTGTACGTTCCTTATATTTTTTGGGTAATTTCCAACATAGATGAAGGAAAGATGCCGAACATTAGAAAATAACAGTACGGGAGAATAACTACAAAAATTGAAACGAAAAAATTTTGAAAAAAAAAAAGACACCCCGGCCCCGACCCCGACCCCGGCCCCGACCCCGGCCCCGGCCCCGGCCCCGCGTTTTGGCTACTACCGAATATTTTTGCTGTCAAGAAAATTTAGATTTGATCCGAAGAATCCTCCTCGAGTTTGGATACTTTGGATTTATGATCCATTTTTGGATTTTGCCGAAAAAAACGCAAAATCCGTTTTTGGATTCAAGAATCCGTTTTCTGATTTTCCCAAAAAAACGCACTTTCAGAGAGTATTTTTTCAGTGCACTGTTTGATCTGTTAAAGGCGGATTTTCGTTTTCTCTTGCTTGTTCTCTAGTGATTCATTAATGCGGAAATCTCATTTCGAAATTTACTTCCTGACACCGATTGTAATTGAGAAGCGAAGAGAGGTCACTCAATGCAGGACTTCCTCCCCCCCCCCCCCCCCCCCACCCCATCTCTTGTAATGACTGGTTGTAATCCCGATTACAAGATATTTACTTAGAGACCACAAAAGACCAATTATCCAGAAACGACTTGATTGTTGGTCATTAATAATTTGTTACAAGATGATGCAGCAAAGATTGACACAGTGACAGCTATAAGAACGGATCACAGAGCAATAACCTTAAGCCAAGGCTACACGAGCGATTCTTTGCTCGCGCCGGTGATGCGATTTTTTTCAAATTTTGTCACGTCACTTGCGCGCGAGGGTGGCTACACTTGTGACATATTTTTGCAATAAATTGAAGGCCGTGGGAATCGCATACTTCAAGAAACTTAGACACTATAAACAGACATTCCTCTTTTAATTTCATTGGCTAAATACTCTTTAGTCGCATCGCAAGCACGGGCAAAAAGGTGCAGGGTGGGGTGGCTACACGGGCAACTATCTCTGTGAATTCAACTCTGGCGACTTTTTCTTGCGATTTTTTCACTTGTCGCGCCGGCGACGCGACAAAATTAGAAAAAAATCGCATCCCCAGCGCGACCAAAAAATCGCTCGTGTAGCCGCGGCTTTAGAAAGCGATCGTCTGGTACGAACAAGGGGGAAGAAACAACAAGTATTTCTTGAATTTAGAAAAGAGTGATAAGAAGAGAAGCTGCATAAGAAAACTTAGAACGAATGGAGAAGAGATTACTGCCCAGAAAGCTATTATGAATGAAATCTTCAGCTTTTATTCGAAACTTTACGACGAACTTTACGACGAACAGTCGGGAATACAAAGTGACTATTCAACATGTCCCTTTCTTGAAAACACCTCTTCATCTCCTAAGTTAATTGACTCAATGCGTGAAATGTGTGAGAGCCAGTAGTTAACGTATTCCGAATGTTTCCAGGTTTTGTCGTCCTTCAACAACAATAAAACTACTGGGAATGATGGGCTCACAAGACAATTTTACAAGTTCTTCTGGCCAGAAATCGGATCGTTTCTAGTTGAATCCTTGAATTATGCCTATCTTCACGGAGAATAATCAAATACGCAAAAACAAGCCGTAATAACTTTGATTGAGAAGAAGGACAAAGACAAGACATGGTTAAAAAAATGGAGACCAATTTCTCTAGTAAATGTTGATGAAAAACTTGGGTCAAAAGAGGTCGCTAAAAGGCTAGAGAAAGTCTTGCGTCATATTTTTCATTATGATAAGACGCAGTTCCCACGATAAGCGACATCGTGGGCTTTACAAAAATGCGAGACTGCCAAAGTATAATGACTGCAATAGATTTTGAGAAAGCCTTCGATTTTTGAGTTGGAATTTTTTTCTCAAATCGCTGGAATTTGTTGCCATTGGTGAATCCTTTTCAGCGTGTATTCAAACGTTTTATAAAAATATAACAAGATGCGTGATTAACAGTGGATTTTCTACCCCCTCTTTTAATCTTAAAAGGGATGTTCGCTAGGGTGACTCGCTCTCATCATCAATGTTCAAAGCAGTACTTGAATTATTGGCATTATTCATACATAATAACGATCAAATCAAGAACATTGCAGTGGACGGTAATGAAATTAAATTAGTCATATTTGCTGATGACATGGCATCATTTGTTAGGGACAAATTATAACATCGCAGCCCGCTTTTTGACACTCTACACGTTGTTTAGTACATACTCCGGACTGAAGGTTAATCACGACGAGACGGAAATTCTTTTACTCGGAAGTATGAAAGTAAGTAGCTTAGAGCAAGGATGCAGATGAAATAAGTAATTTTAGGGGTGAATTTTACCTTTAAACAGTCACTGTTTTTGCCCCCCAAAACCCGAGGAGGTAACCTAGTAGCCGCCGCGGAATAAGGAAAAATATGTAAATTTGCAGATGGTAGAGAGGAAAAAAATCTCGATTTGCTCGAACGAGCTTGCAGGCTGGTAAAGGTATTGCTCACCAAGTTCGCGAGGTGTTCTGGCTAACTTGAGTCATCGATATATCGAATGCTGTTCACCATAGCGATTGAAGTGAGTAGTTACGGTTAGTAGATTCCTTTTAGCATGAAAATGAAAAACTATAGTATCTGACAGAAAATCATATTACCTGGATCAGAAATCGATTTTTCAGCCACAAATCAGAAACAAGGACGAAGATTTCTCAGACACAAATCAGAAACATGGACGACAGACTCGGCCCACAAACTACTAGACGCAACCTCAGAAAGCAAAAGCCTAGTCTCAGTATTAACATTTTCATACATTCCTCTAGCATTTCACAGATAGTAATAATCAACGATCCTAGTATAAGAAACGAGTTTTGTTCCTATTTTATGGCATTTCAAGATATCGTGGTAAGAACCATATTGATCAAAAAGATGACGAAGAAATGTTGCCTTCTGGTCATTGAATGTTCCTGTTCTTGTTTTGCTATCATATTTTCAAGGTATTTTCCAAAATTATGTAAATTCCTTTCCAATTGATATCGTATCAAATAAACTTTGATGGATATTAAAAATAAATGCTGTTTGTTGTTGCCCATCCTTTCCTTGCATCTTTCACTTTCATTTACCTACCTAATTATATGTAAACATGATAATATGAAGACATCACAATGTGCAGCACATCTTAATTGGAAAACACATCAGCTGCCATCCGTATTATCTTAGGCGGGGGCAGATGTGGAGGAAACTATTACTAGTATAAACTAAATACCGTGGGATGCCATAGGCATACCACGGTATAAATCTGGGTGATTTTATTTTTCTTGGTTTTTTTTTTTTTTCATTGTAGTCCCAAATTTTCCCTATCCCGAAAAAGTGTATCATTTCTTCCTTCCCGCCCGTTCAGCCTTTAGATTTACAGTTTATAATTAATGCAAAGAATAAAAAAAAAAAAAGATTTTCTAGCTTATTCTCGGAGAGGATGAGGCATTAATTTGATGGAACAGGGTTAGGTGGAAGTTGCAGCCCGCAGATGGTAGTGTTTTCACAATCATTTAAATTTAAACAAAGTCGAAATCCTTTCCGCTGCGATGATTGACAGTAACCTCACGTCTGAAAGTACTTGATAAAGTGGACAGATGATTTTCTTTGAGAATGGTAAGCTTTAAAAGCAAGGAGAAATATTATCTCTAGATATTGCTTCGTTCATGTGTGTTCCACAATGAATATTACTGCATAATATTCCAATTGCGAAAAATTGCTTCTTGCGAAGCAGTTTCTTCAGTCGTTCCAAAACATTTTGTGAATCAGCCAAGTGTATTCAATTGGCCATTTTGCCAAACACTTTGTGAATTGAACCAGTGTGTTCAAGCGACCATTGTGCCTGGCATTTATCAATCGAACATGTGTGTTCATTTGGCCATTGTGTGTCAACACCCGCTAATAGAGAGCACTGTCTGGGAATTCCAACTGCATTCATCTTAATATAGGAATCAAAAACGTGAAAAGAACATTAGGAAAAAGCCATTAACAACCAAAAAAAATTACTGCAGAGGAAATTCCACAACACTCCAAAATCGCCGTAACAAATTACAGATGCGGGTATTAATAGCCCTTCGCGGTTGGATTCAGTCGTTTCAGTCCAAGGGGTCTTCGTTTTAGTCGAAGGAGTCTTCGTTAATTTAGTCCAAGGGGTCTTCGTTTTAGTCCAGGCGATCTTACTTTTAGTCGAAGGGGTCTTAGGTGTTAGGACTTTTTTTTAGGTCTTCTTTTTAGTAACATCCCTCTGCTCCCTGTGTAATTCACAGGCACCTAGGAGGCTAAATGTAAATTGAAAATGCTTAAAGAGAGAAAGAAAGAGGAAAAGTGAAATAATAATGCGATAATAAACTACTTCTTTAAGAAAATATTTGCAATTTTCTTCAAAAGGATTTTACGGATTATTGTCTACCGTGGGAGACTACGATACAATTTACAATACAATTTTTAAACTTATGTTGCGCAATTGCTGGTTTTCACTCACGTGATCAACAGCCATGTTTTTCAACGAAAACAAAAGGAAGCGTTTGCATAATAATAGAGTTAAATTCCCGGAGGATTTGGTCGGGGCACCAACATGGCCGCCTTTTCTTTGTTTAGGGCACCAACATGGCGGTCGTGACGTCATGTGAAAACCGAGAATTCTCAATAGCAGCAATTTTAAATTGTGCGTTACAATATTGATTACATTATTTAATTATGCAATAAACAAAGGTGTTTGAATAAATGATCATAAGAATGTAATATATTGCAACAAATAAATAATAATAATAATAATAATAATAATAATAATAATAATAATCAACAAGCCAAAAAGAATCACATTTAAAAGTGACGATTCATTAAAAAAAAGCTTTCAGATATAACAATGTCTTAACAGCTTTCTCGAAACAACCTAAAAAATTTTATGCTTTGTATGTGCTCCGGAAGGCTGTTCCACAGCTTAGTGGCTGCCACTTGAAAAAACAGCGGTCACCGAGTGTTGCTGATGGTCTCATGGAACTAAAAGTAAGAATAAAACTATTACTAGATCTTACATTAAATCTAACTCTTCTCCTTGCTTAAATAAGGTCACTTACATAAGACGGAGCGTGACCATGTATGGCTTTAATTTAAAAATGATTAGTAAAAGTTTAAAATGTATGCGTTGCATTACAGGCAGCCAGTGCAATGGTCTAAGTAGGAGCGTCACATGCGAAACCTTGCTCTCCTAAAAAATTAACCGCGCCGCAGCATTCTGGACGCGTTGCAGTTTTTTGCCAAATGTAGTTAGCTGCCCAATACAGCAAACTATTGGAATAATCTACTTTACTGGATATAAAAGCGAGGATAAGAGTTTCGGTGACTGCAATGCCGTGTAACGACCTGCATGTACATTACGTTGGATCAACACAAACAACGTTCACAAAGGCATTCTCTTCAAAATGGAACTACGGTCAGCCAAACTTATCATGATCAGCACTCAAGCTAGATAGCAGACGCAGACAGCTGTTTGGGGCTTGTTGGCCTGCGTCAGTGCGTCGGCTAAGACACAATGGCCTCAGTGACACTCCATCTATCTCTAGAATGACTAGCGACACATATGAGATGATCCAACGTAATGCATAGATCGTTACACGGCATTGCAGTCTTAATGATATGTGTTAAATGTTTATTATTTTACATTTATTAAGTTTCGTTATGAAGTGTCTGTTTGGATAATTGGCTTTTTAAAGAAAAAACGAGCAGTCAGACTTTGTCATAACCTTCGATCAGCTAAGAACGCCAGATTTCAGGTTAGCTTTATCGTCGCCATGGTAGCAGCTGCTGCTTGTAAACCGATGAGAAAATAAACTTTGGACATACGGCGCAAAGACGTTGTAGTGTCAAGGAAATCGAAGCTTGTCATGTATAAGAGGTTTTGATTTTAACAGGCAGGGTTTTCGGCAGTTTTGTAAAGTAGCAGACATATTACTGAAAACAAAGGACGTGACATTTTTGGCGGCGCACGACGTAACATAGTGGGGTCTGGGGGGATGCCCCCCTCTCCCACTAGAATTTTTTTTTTAGAATAGATCACTCAGAAACGCTGTTTCCAGTGTTTCTGGAACCCAAGAATCAGTTTCCCAGGCAAGACTGGCGTTCACTTAAATTCCCTTCAACATGTAAGTTTTAAAAAGTAAAACAAACCCCTCAAATATTGGCATCAAAGTACCGGACATGGAATATCGAATGGGAAACAACCAGACGAAACGTCCGGCCTCAAACGAAAACCCTAAACAGGTACACCCCAAAACAAAGAAAACACCGATGCAAGCCTCCTTAAGTTGAATCCATATTGACTTGATATAAATGGCGAACTTGTGAAGTCCTAGACAATTACTCATTCTTGGTTATTTTACATTTTTGTCATTATTAAAGCACCAGAGATTCATGGATGGAACGTCACTATTGTGAGCGTTTCAGAATCAAGTATAACTCTGCAGTGGCCCAAATTAAGCAGAGTGTCTGGGAACCAGGTGTCGGCTTACATTGCCGTAATCGAAGATACTGGTTGTGGTAAGGTACTAGCTGGAAAAATTATTTCCCCAAACCTCACACTCGCGGTGATAGATGGTCTAAACACAGAAAAAGAATATCAGGTCTATGTAGTTGCCAGGGATGTGATGGGACAGCCACACCGGAGTGCAAAATTCATAAATTCCACCATGGAAAGGGGTGAGTATTGTGGAGTTTAAAAATTCATTGAAAAGTCATTGAAAGTTCATTGAAAATTCATTGAAAACAACAACAACAATGGACAACACCTTTTAATTTTCAAAAATGCAAGGTTTTTCCGAATCGCTTATCATTAATTTTCAACGCTGGAACTCATGTTTTAGTAGTAATTATCAAAATCTAAAACAAGGGTTTTTCCTACTATGTTATACTGTTACTACGGTAACCAATCATGAGCAGAAAATTACTATTATTTGTTCACCAATGATTCAGCATCTATTTGATGGCACTTTTACAGTACCATGCACATAATACAGAATAGTAGTAGTCATCCACCAGAGTAAAAGTGCTTATAACAGGTGTTTTAATCTCCAGGCGGAACCTGCCCGCACGGATATGGAACGTTGATAACCATTTACATATTGAAACGAATGCTTTAAAGTGTATATGTTAAAAATTTTGTTCGGTACGTCGCTACTAAAGTTAAAGTTAAAGTTACTACGGCAACCAAATTAATTCGCAGACAGGCTTTGCATGCAGGATATTCATTAATTCTTCCAACTTTTGATGCCATAACATTAGTTCTTTCAGAGTTCCCCTGGCCCGTTCGCAGAGGGAAAAAAAAGTAAATAAAAAGCCTGGTCTGGATAGGGATAAAATTCGCAATTAGATAATGCATTTTTATTTTTCGTTACATGGCTAGTGTTTGTGGCCGATATAACGCACGCTGTGATTAGATAAGAACAGCTAAGTGCCAGGACATTATTCTCCCGTAATGCCCACGGGCCGATTATGGATTATGCAAATTATTATTATTATTTTTTTCTTTAGAACAGTTCTGTTAGGTATATAATAATAAACAACGTAATAACCTCCACCATTCGGTCGATGCAGCAAAATCCCAACCCTCGGCTTAGCCGTGTTAAGGCCTCAGTTTGAGATTTTGCTGTGACGGCCTCACTCTCGATTAAATAGTTAATAATATTTGGCGTCCCAATATCTTCCATATCTCTAGTACCTAGTGCAAGTCCTTACTTCTACGTTCAGTTCCACGGAAGTGACAGCATAAGAATTTTAATATCACCAATTTCGGAGCAATATCACAATGGCAAACTTCTTGGCTACACCATAATTTATCAAGATGCCTGTTTTCGAAGCTCAACTACCCGGGTTAACGTCAGTGTACTCACGACAACTTTTACCATAACTGGACTAAAGGCTGGAACAAGGTACTATATCAGTGTTGCCGCTTTTAATTCAAAAGGAACTGGACCATATCGACACCGAAGCGCGTATACCGCCGGTAAGTTTTTCTTCTCCCTATTTTTTTCCGTGACGTAATCTTCAACAAACTATCTTGACTCAGGATACTGATAAATTGGCTGCCATATCAAATCTTTTCGGTATTTGTTTAGCGTTTCTTAAATGCTTGCTCCAGAGCACGGTTGAGTCGTTCAAATCATTCTGCCTAAAATGAAACAACAGAAGCAACAACAACAAAGGCGCGCAATTGATACTGTTCTATATTTAGGAACATTAAAACTTTTCTGTCACAGGTTGAAATTAAATTCAGGTTTAAGTGATTTAAACCTAGGTCATTTTATTTGAAACTAGGGATGTAGTAAGAAAACTGAGGCCTGGATTTTTAAGGGGGTTAAAAAAGGAAGCAATAAATGAAACCATTCTTTTCTCTGCTTCTCCTTCCCTCCTTCCACCTCTCCCTCATTTACCTTTTCCTCCGTTGCTACTTAGAAGCTTTTCCACTTATTTTACCTCTCTTACCTCTCAAGCTTCATCTTGCCAATCCTAAGATTCGAACTTCGCACCATCGCACGTTTGTGATTACGTGTACTCTGTATTTACTGCTATGCCATTGGGTTAACAACTAAGTTTATGCTGTACATATTTTCAACCAAAGAGTTTAAGCTGTTTCCAAGCCTCAGCGGTAACTGCAATTTAGCACATGCGTAAATGACACCTTATCCTCCGTTATGGGTACCGATGGAACGGCCAGCGGCAGTGTTTGTGTGAACTCTGGGAGCTAAAGCGGTCTACCAAAATGTACAAATAGCAAAACAACATTATTTATATTTGGCGACTTTTATGAAGAAGCTGAAGGATGGCTAAATTTATCCGAAAAAGAGCGAAAATGCTCAGATTTCTCAAGTGTAACAAAAGCGAAAATTACCTACAAGGAATAAACTCTTGACCGTCAACAGTGACTACAAAAATGTTCTTCCGAAAAAGGAATTACCTAGAATGCTCTGAGAAGAACATTCAGCTAAAGTACCGTGCGAAAGCAAATTTACAGTCCCTCGAATCGATTCTAGATTCATGTCACCATGACAGAGACAAAACAGAGAAATTTGTACAAATGTCAGAAGTTGCCCAAACCCTAGAACGTCTTTTCTGGCACGGTAGTGGGATTCCCGATAAAGTTGAAATCTGGCAGTGGGAAAGAATTTGTGAGTTAAGTGGTGACCAATTCTGCCACAAACCGGGACAACGTAAACATGTTTGGGGTAAACCAAGGAATCCACTGATCGACTCAGGGTCTCCTTGAACCGACAATCATTTGAAGTTTAATTAAACACAAAAACTTGTAACATTGAAGGAGAAGAAGAAAAAGTCGAATCTATTAGCAGTACAGAAGTTTAACCTAGCACAGCAGTTGACCTCCAGGCCAAAGTCAAGAAACGCTGCAAACGGGTGAGGCTAAATCGCGTAGGTAAATGGGTCGTGGGTCGTGTTTGTTTGAAGATAAAAAAAAAGATCTATATTAGCTCCCTCAGTGCTCGGTCCAAATTTGTCTTAGGTCTTAGGTCTTGTCTGTTTCGAGAATTTCCAGTCGTTGATAAAAGAAAGGGTTAGGGTTAGGGTTAGGTTAGGGTTAGGGACCAAAGACCCACGACCCACAACAAACGACCAACTACCCAAGACCCACGACCACCGACCCACTACCCACCCACCCACGCCGATTAGACACTCTCCTGCAAACAGAGAGCAACAGTGAAAGAAGCTGAAAAACAAATTGATGAAAGGGTGACAATATCAGTCAAGAAATTTAAAAAAGAAATACAAGAAAAAATATACACATCACTACCAGAATATAAAATTAAAAATAAATAAATAAATAAATGTAAAAATCAAAATTAAAATTAAACACGAAAGGTCCAACAAGCAGAGGTTTGAAATTCAGGATTATATGGCGCTCAAATTAATAAAGAGAACAAGAAAAGCCCCTTCATCCAAATTGAAAGAAAACATGGCTTCAATAATACTATGCTCAAATAATCACAAAGTTTGGTTTTATCACTATATACATCTCCACAAAGAGAAATGAGCAACAAACAGTTTATTTGATCGTTTAAAATAAATGACACTTACAAGAACCTGCAAAATGCTTCCTGAACAGTAGAAAAAAATCATTTTTCCAACCGGTTAGTGTAAAACGAGGGGGACATTGGGGTTTACGGTATTGCGATATTGACCTTTCTTTCATGCGGTATTTCGGTAATTTAAATTTTTATGTACGGTATCGCGGTATCATCTAGCCCGGAGGTATGCGGTTTTTCATCATTTTGTCTTAGCCGGGGGTGGCAGTGGGGATAAGCTCCCACTGCCAATAAAATGATCCCAATGGCGTGCGCCTTAAATACCCCCTGACAACTAAGTCCAGCTCCTGGCGTGCTCGTCGTGGAACTGCTTTTACTGACAGGAGAAGGGGTAAAAGGCGGGTCCCTGGCGCCTTTAAACCAGTTGCTTCGGGTAGGTGGAGCTCGTCAGTCCAGGAAAGCAGTCCATCTCGTGGAAGTCAACCCTGATTCCAAACCCCCGCTGCCTTGCGGCCATATCCATTAATGGAAAAGGCTTCAGGAGTAAACCTCGGGGAAAATTCCGGTAGGGGGGCCCCTAAGACAGTTCGTCGTTGTGTACAACCTCCTCCTGGCAGCTCCTGCGACGGCGCTGGTCTCAAACTGTAGCGACCCAGTCGTTCCTTTGGCCCCATCAGTGATGTGGAGAGGGGAGGGGGCGGGACACGCTGCATGGGCAACAACCTGTCCTCCATATTACACCGCTTAGGCTTGCATCCGACCACACCACACATCTACACTACATCATACCTGGAGAGGACACTCCAGCATCGCCCACGGCGTCGACACAACACAGGGAACCACAGTTACCGGTTATAAGCCAGCGCCCGATTGGCGTAGAGCGTAGCGCCAGGGGTCGTTCTCGCCGGTGGGAGGGATTTTATAATTTCATTGGACAGCTACCGCCCGCCTTAAGCTGGGCAGCCCCCAGCCAATAAGGTGTTGTCCCGCCACGGTCTGCCTTGTTCATTGGGTGTATGGAGATTAGGAGAAATCCGACAGGCTGTTCGCAACCTCCCCACCAGGCAACAAAACATCTCGACGAAAGAGACCAGCTCTAAAACTGGGCAGTTGGAATGTCCGGACAATGTTGACCGGCCTTTCTGAAAACCTTCAGGACATCAGCGACTCCAGAAAAACAGCCGTCATAAACGACGAGCTCAAGAGACTGAATGTAGACATCGCCACCCTTCAGGAAACGTGGCTAGCAGACTCAGGCTCACTGCAGGAGAAAGATTACACGTTCTATTGGCAGGGGAAAAGCTCCAACGAACCACGAGTACACGGAGTGGACTTCGCAGTGAGAAACACCTTGGTGAGTATGGTGGAGCCAGGCAGCAACGGCTCAGAGCGACTCCTCAAACTCCACCCGAACACCACTGCAGGCCCCATCACCCTCGTCAGCGTGTACGCCCCAACGCTGTCCTCAACACCCGACGCTAAGGACGAGCTCTACGAGAACCTGGCAGCCATCATCAGCAGTATCCCCAGCAGGGAACAGTTGGTCCTCCTGGGCGACTTTAACGCTAGACTGGGTGCCGATCACAACTCGTGGCCTTCCTGCCTTGGACAGTTTGGAGTGGGCAGGATGAACGACAATGGCCAGCGACTACTCGAGCTGTGCACTAATTACAACCTGTGCATCGCCAGCTCTTTCTTCAAGACCATGCCCCAGCACAAGGTATTCTGGGGACACCCACGCTCAAAGCACTGGCACCAGCTAGACCATTTCCTGGTCAGACGCTCCGCCATCAAGAACGTCCTCCACGCACGCTCTTACCACAGTGCAGACTGCGACATAGACCATTCCTTGGTATGTTGCAAGATCAGGATGCAGCCAAAGAGGTTCCATCGCAGCAAGAAGCAAGGGAACCCTCGCATCGACACCAGCAAGATGTGCCAGCCAGACCTTGTGGAGAAAATTGCAGACAGCCTTGAGAGAGAGCTGGCGGCCTCGCAATCTGGAAACTATTCCACAGAGAAGTGGGAGACCCTATGGGACACAATGCACTGCACCGCCCTGGTCACCTTCGGGAGGAGGACCTCGAAGACTCACGACTGGTTTGAAGCCAAGTCTGCCGAGATGACTCCCGTCATTACTGCCAAGCCCGCTGGTCTTGCAGATACAAGCGGTCACCCAGCGAACAGAACCTGCAGATTCTAAGGGCTGCGAGGAGCAAGGCTCAACAGACAGCCAGGCGCTGTGCCAACGAGTACTGGAGTGAAGTCATCCAGACAGCAGCCATAACAGGAAACATCCGAGGGTTGTTCGATGGTATAAAAAAGGCTCTGGGACCAGCACAGAACAAGACAGCTCCCCTCAAATCCTCCACTGGGGAAGTAAAAGGGCAGCAGATGGAGAGATGGGTGGAACATTACGCCAATCTCAACTCCAAGCAGAACATCGTCTCACCTGCAGCCCTCGATACCATCGAATCCCTGCCCACCATGGAAGAACTTAACACCGAGCAAACTGTAGAGGAGCTGATTAAGGCCATTGACAGCCTGGCCGCCTGCAAAGCCCCGGGCAGCGACGGGATTCCTCCCGATCTGATCAAGCACTGCAAGACCACCCTACTGCTCCCACTGCATGAGGTCCTCTGCCAGAGTGGCAAGAAGGGGCCGTACCACAGGACATGAGGGACGCCAAGATTGTCACCCTCTACAAGAACAAAGGAGAACGAGGTCACTGTAATAACTACAGAGGCATCTCGCTACTCATCCTTTATACTAATGCCTTAGATGATAAAAGACCTCAGTTTGCGGATTTCATCACCCTTGTACATGATAAAATCGACATAGAAAAATATATTGCAATCATGACGAATAATTCTTCTGCTTTTGTCAAAAAGTGGGCCAAATTTCTCACTTGAGTAAATTTCTGGATACATTTAGTTAGTCAGTAAGTCAGTTCCTGTAGTTAGTAATTACATTGCATGTCGTGCCTGTATGAGTAACTTTATTGTATTTTATGCGGCCCGTAATTTATATTAGTATTAGTATGGTAAACCGCACAAATATTGCATTGTAAACAGTGTTAATATCATGTTTTAAGTAGTGATTAGATTGCGATAAGCCCAGCACTCTGTCGGGTAGTATTAGTATTGTTAATAGAGTAAGTAGTATGTAGTGTTAGTAATGTAATGCAGTAAGTAAGAAATAAAAAAAAAAATAATAATAATAATAATAATAATAAAAAAATCTCGCTACTCAACATAGTAGGCAAAGTCTTCGCCCGCGTCATCTTGGTGCGTCTGCAGAAAATTGCCGAACGTGCCTACCCGGAGTCACAGTGCGGCTTCCTTGCTGCAAGATCAACGGTAGACATGATCTTCTCCCTCCGCCAACTCCAGGAGAAGTGCAGAGAACAGCAGATACGACCTCGTCAGCAGAGAAGACGTCTTCAAGATCCTGCCTAAGATCGGCTGCCCGCCAAAACTCCAGAGCATGATCGAGTCCTTCCACACCGACATGCAAGGCACCGTGCAGTTCAACGGCAGCACCTCTGAGCCCTTCAGCATCCGCAGCGGAGTCAAACAAGGTTGCGTCCTTGCCCCCACACTTTTCGGGATCTTTTTCGCGCTGCTGCTGAAACACGCCTTCGGCACCTCAACAGAAGGCATCTACCTGCGTTCTCGATCAGATGGCAGGCTGTTCAACCTCGCCCGCCTCAGAGCCCAGACCAAAGTACGCGAGGCGCTCATCAGAGACATGCTGTTTGTTGACGATGCGGCAGTAGCGACCCACACACAGCGTGAACTTCACTCCCTGATGGACCAATTCTCCCAGGCCTGCAAGGATTTTGGGTTGACAATCAGTGTAAAGAAGACCAATGTACTGGGACAGGGTACCGAGGCACCACCAGTCATCACCATCGACGACTACGAACTTGACGTGGTCCATCAATGCACGCACCTCGGCTCAACCATCACCGACAACCTCTCCCTGGACGCAGAGCTCGACAAGAGAATTGGGAAGGCAGCCACAACTCTTGCTTGCCTCACGCCCCGCGTGTGGACAAACCCCAAGCTGACGGAGAAGACCAAGATGGCAGTGTATAACGTCTGCGCTATCAGCACACTGCTATACGGCAGCGAGTCATGGACAACATACGCCAGGCAAGAGAGGCGTCTGAACACCTTCCACCTGCGAAACCTCCGAGGCATCCTTGGGATATCCTGGCAGGACAAAGTGACCAACACAGAGGTCCTGTCTCGAGCCGGCCTAAGCAGCATGTTCACCCTGCTAAGACAGCGTTAGCTACGATGGCTAGGCCACGTTCACCGCATGCAGGATGGTCGCATCCCCAAAGACTTCCTTTATGGAGAGCTAGAGCCACTGGACGGCCTTAACTGCGTTACTGCGACGTGGTCAAGAGAGACATGAAGGGCACCAACATGAACACAGAGTCCTGGGTCAGCCTGGCCGACGATCGCTCAAAGTGGACTGACTCGGCATCTCAAAGCAAGGGAGGAGAAGCTGATGAACGGTGCCGCAGAGAAACGAGCCAGCAGAAAGGAGTGCATCAACTCCGACAGACCAGTAGCAACACATAGAAGTGACCTATGCAAGAAAACCATTTTAGAGAACAACTGATGCTTTATGCACCATGGAGAAACGAAGGCACAGATTTGATCAAAGAATGTCAGACTTACCAAGAACGTTTTGAACAGGTTAAGGATGAAGTTCTCTACAACAGACACCAATACGAGTACCATTCAGAAATGCTAGATAAAGCAATGGATGATATAAATAATGCTGAATATGACAACTTTGATAATATTGCTCCAAATGCTGAGCATATCAATAAGCAGGACAGTGCTTTGCAGAGAAAACCTAGTGAATTATTTAGTTGCTTTGATCCTGGAAATAACAAGCAGCACAAACAGTATGATTTGCTTGATGATATAGGTATTTTTCCCAGAAATAATGATGATGAGAAACTTCGTTTAAAGCGCATGTCTACTGATGATTATTATGCACTTGTTCGCTCTTTAAATGAAAAACAAAGACAATTTTTTTATCATGTGTTACATTCAATCAAAACTAAAGACGACCCTATCAGATTATTCCTAAGTGGAGGTGCTAGTGTTGGCAAAAGTACTGTCACCAATGCATTGTATGAAGCACTAATAAGATATCTGAATAGTATTAAAGGTGAAAATCCAGATAATGGTCACTCCCACATAGGTCTCCACAGCCACAAGAGACGCTGCTAGACAGACGACTAGGATGCTACCAATGGTCAACCCCGACCGACGGAGGCCTACCATTAATTCTGTAAAAGAAGGTCCTTCACGGTAATGTGGTACCGTTCATTTGCCGTCTCATGTTTCATAGACCTCATACAGGTCAATACACTATGCAAAACAAAACACAGTAACGTTCAGTAAGTTATAAAAGTCAAGAAGTAAGCTGTAAATCTATAAAGTATATGAAGGTCGATTAAGGATTTGCCATAATGGTAAATGATTACACAATTTCTGACAGTCAATCTACAATGTGATCGTTATTGCATCCAATGACAATGAGCCGTTTCCGTTGAGTTACCTGACCCGACTTTTCGATCTGTAAACCGTTAATTCGAGGTCCTCAAGGTCTTCTCACGTTTTCTGGTCTTTTCTCGGAATTGCTGAGGCTGCTCCAGATGACAAGGTCATTATTGACTGTGCGGCTTTTTTATTATTTTTTTTAATGAAAAAAGCAAGCAGGGGGAACAGTATCGGAAGAATAATAAGTTTCGATGCGCTAGTGCGAAAGGCGGAAAACGCCTTGTGAAGTTCCGAGAGACAGTTTGGTCAGTTTGTTTCATTTGTTATGCAGCGTGTACGATAACTTGACGACCCTGAACAGATTACCCTCAGAAGTCTCAGAATAGTCCCACATTTAGTTATGAAAACTCGTACTAGCTGAGCGCGTGGGAGGTTCTTTTCGTTTTCGGGCACGCAAGGTAAAATATATGGTAGTTTATAACTGTTGGGGCGACTTCCTCTATAACAGTTAATATCAAGCTCAAAATGGTTTATAATGTCCATAATGGCGCTGACTTTGTCGAGGGTGGCTAGTAAAGGTCTTAAAGGGAGGCTAACATAAAATAAATTGGTCCTTTCACAATTCACAGGCGATAAAATGGGCCTTTGACGTTTCACAAAGAGAAGAAGACATTTTTGACACGAATTTACGCAATTTATGATTTTACGGTTGCTTTGTTGTGACATCCTTGGAAAATCCTCAAGGTAATAGTGACGAGGAAATTGAGGAAACTGCTGACGAAAGTGCGCCAATGCTTCAAGGGGCAATCGGAAGTTCAGCAAACTTCCTCCTTGGTGCACGATCTCGAGTTATTCGTTTCAATAATCGTTTATTGTACTGAAACATAACGGAAAACTAGGAAACCGGCTTAAAGTAAGAGGATTTTTATTCATTATAAGACCTCACACTTCACTCCACGCTTTTTGTTTTGCATTCACCTACCAGAAGGTTGAACGAATGCAGTTTTTTTTTCGTGAAAAATAGCAAACAAGTTGTGAAAAACTTCACGGCCGAACTACCAAAATAACCAAAATACAGTGAGATATGTATACGTGCTTGCGATGAATAAACACGCTACATGGATGCAACTTAAAGTTAGCGTGACCAATTATAAAGGAATCGAAATGCGGTATTGGTATTGCGTCGATTTTCGACACGGTATTTAGGTATTGGGTACCCCCCCAATGCATTCCCACGTTTTCGGTATCCCCGCACCCAAAACGCTAGTGATATGTACCGAAGATGCCCAAAACACTGATTGCTTTAATGTGGCTTTGAAGGCTTTGAAGGCGAGGAGCAGGGTTCGGCTGAATAGTGTAGAGATATGTGATAATTTTTTAGTCGGACAGTTTTACCGGGCTTACTGCACCGAAAGAAACCCACTGGCAATAAAACAAATTCGCTCAAAAAAGGAGAGAAACCGGAACTCGCAACCTTATGATATCGCTGTTAAACAACACTTCAAACGTTTGCTTAGCTGTCAACCAAAACTTTATTCAGTTCAGAAATGCCACAAACACCGATGGTGATAGAAACCGAAACGAAAGAAAACAAAGAACAAAACCTGAACAACGAACTACATTTAGGTTTGTATTAAATTAGGCATGACATTTGAAGCCTGAACTTAACCCCGAGACTGTTACATGATATGATCATGCGGGTATGTTCTCACATAGGGGATACTAGACTCTACCCAAAGGCATATTGCAACATTGTATAGTCATAAATATAGTATATAGCTATAATATATATGCAAAAATATCTTTATTTTCTACATTTGTATGTGCATTTCAAATTGGCGCAGACTATCGGTTAATTGAAAAAAAATTGCCGATAATTTTCGTGCATCTGGCCTGACATTTGAGGGTGTTGAAGATCATACACTTCGGTCAACTGCAAGAAATTGACAACCGGTCATGTCCACTTCAGAAATTATTTCTTTGAAAGCACATAACAAACAAATTGCAATGTGGGGCCATCATATGGCCTTAGGTAAGAAATGTTCGCGGATAGAAACAATGAATGATGCAATCGTATCTCAGGTTAACAACAACACTGACAAACGATAAAGTTCATTGCATTTGCCAAGCGTCAGTCTGCTCTTTATCACTTCACGTTTGGACTTGGCTTGTGTTACAACTTTTTTTTTTCCTTTCAGTTTGTGAAGGACGCAAGATCTTGATCGAAGGAAACGGTACTCTGCACAGTCATAATAATCCATGCTACTACCGCAGTGTATTATCAAACTGCAACTGGACCATTGAACCGCAGTTAAGCTCCAAGCCCACCAAGACGATATGGATAAAATTCAATGCCTTTTCTCTAAATTCAGACTCTCGTTGTAGGTGAGGTGCTCAATATTTTTGTTATTGTAAGAAATTTTATCCAGGTAAGAGCGGGTTACAGTTTTCGAATACGATCGCTTATCTATATCAGTGGCATCCAACGTCAATTTTCGGAAAATATCTGTTCAGAAGACGATTTGAGATCTAGAATTTTCGGAACATTTGTTGTAAAATTTCTTGCTTGCCTGCCTGTCCTAGGATTTTCAAACATCTAAAAAATGGTATAATTGCCCATTTTAAACGGATTTTTACCCTAAAAAGGTCTTTTAGAATTTTCGGGAGCCCTTTTTCTAGTTGAAATTTTCGAAAAACTAAGTTTTGACTTCTATAATTTTCGGATCACTATAGTTTCAGCTAGGAAATCCAAACAGATGAAAACTTTTTAGGGGATAAAATTATGCCTATATCTATCATTTAAATACCAAAATACGTTTAACAATGCTATGTATAAGTGGTTTTGAACTATATTCTCGTTGGGTGCCAGTGCTATATCACGAGAGTTGGCCTGAAAAGAGAGCAAAGGACGAAAATGAAACTCACGATTGTTGGGTTCTTCTGCAATTAATATTGGGACTAGCTGGCAAGCAGGAGGGTCCCAAAAGCCTTTAATGGTTACATTCTTCTACTTTATTCTTTCTTCGTCTGCATCATTTAATGACTTAGTACTTGACAGTACACTCTTAGTACGCACTTACTATCCACTGACACTAAGCTTAACTATTGACAACTTAAATTCCGTGAGAGTAGCCATATTTGGTTTTGTTGACAGCGGGAACATGTGCAGCCTAGCCTTGACCGTGAAACATCTGTGGCCTATAACCTTGACCGTGGGAACGTAGGCAAACACTTAAACGTAAATAGTCAAAAACATTGACCAATAAGAGACCTCCAGCTTAGACGACTAAGCATACTTCGAAATATACGACAATAACATCAACAACAAAGATGCATTTTGATGCCTCTCCCTGGCAACTGAAAATCTTCAAGTAGTTACCGTCAATTACCAGGATAACTGTTTTTTTGGTCATTTTGATGTCCAGATGTTTCAGTAACTTCAGCTAATTGATCGTTAGAGTTAGACTCACAGTAAAATCTTCCCAGAAATGATTGATCTTTTCGACATCTGAAGCCACGAACGGATACACGACGTACTAAATACAAATTGACATTGACCTAGCCCATAATAAATTAGAAATACTGACTTACTACTTTCAAGAACCAGAGAAAACACCCATCGACTGAAAAACAGGTTTTTATCTTTTTATTTGACTCATGATTACAGATAATTATTTCCGTTCAGGTTGGGAAAACGATAATTAGGGGCCTTTGTATTTGACTAGGAGTAAGAGATTAAGGACGAATACGACTTTTAATTCTACTTCGAGTGCTTAACATAATCACTT
>NC_090881.1:5394417-5424417 GCF_036669935.1 Montipora foliosa
ACAGGGTAAAAATGGAAGCAATTTGTTACATTTCATTAAATAACTATGGCCGACTTGTCACCGGCTAATTTTTGCAAAATTGGCCTGAATGGGTATTTCATCCACTTTTAAAATTCAACCATTCAATCAAGTATCTGCATGTCCTTAGTCCTACAACAAGTCTCCTTTCTGTAGGAAAACGTCTGGTTAGTAGTTCCTTGTTGCTTAAGAACGAGCAGTTTGTTGTTTCTTTGAGGAGTAGTAGTTGTGAAAGTAGGACCTCTTTAAAAAGAATTCGCCATATTTGCCAGATTTTAAAACTAATTTATGTACGGTTGGCGATTTGACGAGAATGCGGCGAAATCGCCATGCTCGCCAGATTCGTCAACGTGGCTGCTCATCACGTATTGAACTAACTCACATACCGTTGGAAGTTTCACAAGAATTCGCCAAAATCGACATATTCACCAACATGGATGGCCACGTGGTATTGAACTAATTTACAAACATTTGGCCATTTGACAAAAATTCACCATATTCGCCAGATTCGCCAACATGGCTGGCCACCATGGGCGGAACTAATTTACATACAAAAATTTGGTTTTATCAACGGAGTTGATAGTGTAAATTGGACACCTACAGAGAATCTAAAAGCTGACGTTTCGAGCGTTAGCCCTTCGTCAGAGCGAATCGAGGAATTATGGGTTACGCTTAGTTTATATAGAAGAGTAGGAGCTACGCTATTGGTGGTAACATGGCAACGTGAAAAGTAGGAATATATTAGTTAAATGAAAAGCGTTCGTTAATACCGTGAGGATTAAGGGTGCCGATTTGGAAGATGAATTTTTGTTCCAGATTTTTGCGGCTTTCCTTCGTACTTTGAAGTAAGGAAAGGCCGCAGATAGCCATGTGCTTTTTGGAGTGGTTAGGGAGATTAAAATGACGAGCGACTGCCTTAGATGCATCCTTGTCATTCCTCTCAACATCGCGAAGGTGTTCGCGGAATCGGTCGCCTAGTCGTCTACCTGTCTCGCCAATGAATAATTTATTGCATAACGTACAGTTTATGCAATAAATGACATTTGCGGAGGTACATGTAAAACGATCGGTGATCTTAACAGATCGCTTAGGTCCCGATATCTTGCTAGTGTTAAGAATGAAAAGACAATTTTTGCATCGTCAGCTGGCACATTTGAAAGTGCCGGGTTACTCGTTATTTTTGAGCGCGCTTCTAACTAAAAAGTTGCCAACGTTTTTGTCGCGTTTTAATAAAATAAGTGGAGGTTACGAAAAGATTCTACCAGTCTCGGGATCATTTCGGAGTATTTTATAATTATTAAATTGATACTTTTGGCTGCGTGATTATGAGGATGGAAAGTGAGGGTGAATGAAATTCTGTCATTCTTATCTTTTTGTGACGTTTGTAGTGCTGAATCTCGATCACATTGTTGGGCGCAAAGATGGCCCTCTTTGACCACAGAGGCAGGATAGCCACGTTTTTCGAAGAACTGGTACATCTCCCCTGATTTGCTGGAAAAATCGGAGTCATCACTACAAAGACGGCGAAGTCTAACTAAGAAATTGAGATTAAGGAATGGAGTTCTTGACATGTGATGGATGTGACGATAAATACAACAAATAACTGTGAGAATTAGTACGTTTGTGGTGCACACTGGTACATAGCACGTTGCCACTAATCGAAACTTTGATAGCTAGGAAAGCCAATGAAGTTTCCGAAATTTCCCAGGTATATTTAAGAGCCGGATGAAAAGAATTAACGGAGGTTATAAATTGATCGAGTTCTTCTCTGCTGGATGAAATAGCGCCGATGCAGTCGTTGATGTAGCGGCCGTAGAGTTGAGGTTTGGGGCCGTTGTATTGATTAAAAAATTGATGTTCAACATATCCTACAAAAAAAATGGCATAGCTAGGTCCCATTCTTGCGCCCATCGCTACACCAATTAATTTGTTTAAAATAGTTGCCGGCGAAAGAAAAACAGTTGAGCGTTAAAACTAGTTCGGCAAGGCGGAGGAGCGTTTCCGAGCGTGCTTCTTTGACAGTGCGTTGATCGAAAGAGTGTTTGAGTGCTTCAAGACCTTCGCTATTGGGAATGATTGTGTATAGAGATGTAATGTCCATGGTGAAAATAAGTTTGTCTTGTTAAGATCACCGATTGTTTCACATGTACCTCCGCAAATGTCATTTATTGAATAACCTCTACGTTATGCAATAAATTATACATTGGCGAGACAGGTAGACGACTAGGCGACCGATTCCGCGAACACCTTCGCGATGTTGAGAAGAATGACAAAGATGCTTCTAAGGCAGTCGCTCGTCATTTTAATCTCCCTAACCACTCCAAAAAACACATGGCTGTCTGCCGCCTTTTCCTACATCAAGGTACGACGGAAAGCCGCAAGAATCTGGAACAAAGATTCACCTTCCAAATCGGCACCCTTATTCCTCACGGTATTAACGAACGCTCTTCATTTAACTAATATATTCCTATTTTTCACATTGCCATGTTACTACCAATAGCGTAGCTCCTACTCTACTGTATGAACTAAGCGTAACCCATAATTCCTCGATTCGCTCTGACGAAGGGCTAACGCTCGAAACGTCAGCTTGTAGAATGTCTGTATGGGAGGTGCGGTGACCTCATGGTTAGTGCGCTCGACTCCGGATCAAGTGGTCCGGGTTCGGGTACTGGCCGGGGACATTGTGTTGTGTTCTTGGGGAGGACACTTTACTCTCACGGTGCCTCTCTCCACCCAGGTGTATAAATGGTAACCGGCAATTAATGCCGGGGGTAACCCTGCGGTGAACTGGCATCCCATCTAGGGGGGAGAAGAAATAGTCCTAGCCGCTTCATGCTACAGAAACCGGAGATAAGCGCCGGCCTGATGGGCCTTCTAGTCTCGTAAGCAGACTTTACCCCTTTTACTTTACCATGTTGCCACCAATAGCGTAGCCCCTACTCTACTGTATAAACTAAGCGTAACCCTTAATTCCTCGATTCGCTCTGACGAAGGGCTAACGCTCGAAACGTCAGCTTTTAGAATCTCTGTACGGTGGCTAATTTACACTATCAACTCCGTTGATAAAACCAAATTTTTGTGTACAACTTCCAAATCGACGCAGGACCATAGTTTCTTTAGAAACTACCCCATTCATTAATTTACATACATTTGGCCATTTGACAAAATCTCGCCATATTTGCCAAAATTGTCAAATTGTTGGCGATATTTTGTTATTGTTTCCAATTTTGTTATTGTGTGCATTTCCGGACATAAGTGACAAATTTAGAAAAGAAGTCAAAGGTGACGTCGCTTAACATGGCGTACTACAGTTTTCCGAAGAAAAAGATCAAGATTTTGAAATCTGTGAAGTTAAGACAACAGGATTTCCCTTCTGAAGTGTAAGTCACTGCAGTTGTTGTAAAATGTAAATGTTACCGAACAAATAAATGCAAATCAGGGGAAAAAGCTAAATATAGTGACCGAGCTTTTGGAGGGGGGAATGGAAACTAGACATTTCAAAGGCCTTTTCCTCACAAACTAACCGTACGATCCCATATCAAAATTAAAGAATTCAGTAAGAATGGAAAAATCATGTATAGAAGTAAGTAGTTAAATTTATCACACAGGTTTTTTTTGCAAATGGAAAAACTGTCGGATAGATCTTTCTTTACAAAAATGTTGACGGTTTCATCTTCTTCTCATTTACTAAATCCCAAAAAAATAACCCTGGTCGTACGGCTACAATGGAGGTCAAGACTGTAAGGACATTCTACGCTTTCAATGTTACTATGACCATGAATAACTTCTTTTTTTTTTCCCTTCACCACTTTTTAACCATCGTAGAAGTTCTAAATGTTTATATTTGTGCTACTTTTGTAGAGAATTTGTGACGGTTTATTCAAGTAATGGATCTAAGGTCTTTGGTCAGTACGGATGCTACAACGATCTGGAAAGCACCGTACAAATAGCTTTTGGGGATGACCACTTTGTTGCTGTACAGTCATACTTATACAGTCGTTACAGCCGCCTGACAATTCAATTCGTTATCTTAAAGGGAGGCCTAGATTTAGGTATGATATCAGTTAGGAAAATACCACTATTTTGTAACTTTTAAACACTTTTAGCCCATGAGACTTGGATCTCCATGCAACCATCACTTTTTTGTGTGCCTTTTGCTAACTGCGCAAGACTACAATTTTACCATCGGAGTTATTTTTAAAATTGTGGATAATAACTCTAACTTTGTTCCCAGCTCAAGAAGTCGGAAAAATAAAGCGTAAATAGAATTCGAGCCCTTGACTTAGGAGATAATAGTGCGGAGCTGTAGCAACTGAGCTAAAAAGCAATTGAAACTATGTCATTTCGGCCATTTTGACGAAGTATGCTGACAGATTGGAGGTCAGTTTATCCTTGGTATAAATTTTAACTTTCTTTGTTATTGGGGATAAATATAAATGGTAATATATAACAATTAATTAATTAATTTATTTATTTATTCATTTATAATAAAGGGGGAAATTATTTAAACCATAGATAAAATTGAACCAGAAAAGAGATATTGCTTACCACGAGTAACCTATAGCCCATTGCTGGAGCACATTTAGGAAGGACGTTGATTTAACTGCAACTGGAAGCTTAGGGCTTTTCCTGAATACTTTGATACTTTGTTTTTGCTCAAATTATAAGATGATGATTATAATTCTTCGAGGAACTTCTTGATTTTGTTAAATTCTCAACTGTGTGTGCCATCTTGAATCCTGACCTGTTGGAAATTGAAAAGCCGTTTTCCCTACCGTTACAGAGATCATTTTATCAGATATAACACACAAACAGCGGTAACAAACATCAGATCTAAACGTATACTTGAAGTGTATATAGCAGATTATTTTTTATTTGTTTGATTGAATATACCCATTGTCCTGGTAACAACTGCAAAAGTTTTATTTCGATTTCAGTTTTTCTTCCCCTAATATTAGCCATTAAAAAGCGGAGAATTTCAGTTCCGGCGAGGTAAAAAACCGCGCGAGTACAGAAGGGGGACTGGAGATGATTGTGACGTCATCTTGGGAACGCTTATTTCTACCTCTTAGTCATTCCTTTGAGATATTTTCATGTGAAGGTTTAATACGGTCGGTAGATGCGTTGTATCCAGCTGCAACAACACGAAAGACGAAGAAAATGATTTTTCTATCCATGAAATACCGTTTTACGGTGATTCCAGGTCAAAAGCTATTAAAAGAAGACGAAAGTGGATCTCTTTCGTCAACTTGACGAGGAAGAATCTGAGTGCCAATACTGAAAACATTACTCGGTGACTTGCTCGGGGCACTTTACGCCAGATGATTTCACACGCATGTTTCTTTCAATGATCAAAGTTTAGTTGACGTTTTGTATGCTTCTGCATACATCTTCAGAAGTGACGGTTAATACAAAATTGGAGTTTTAAATGTACAGGATCACTAACTTATAAACTTTTAACTATTAAGTAACAATAGAGGTGATAAAAAGTAATAAAAACACAGCTTTTCGCTGCTGACATATTCATCATTTTACGGTCGGCTTTAAATGTTTGATGAGCACTGTTTCCTTCATTTTTCAGTAAATGAAAGATCGCCCTATCCCTAAAATTTCAAAATGATCCCGCTTTAAACTGTGACAAGTTTATGTAACATGTTTCCGCATTTGCTCGTCACCTCGTTTGTTACAAGGTCTTACAATGGTCTTTGGATGAACTTAAGGGACGGACCATTAGAAAAGTGATGGGGGTGATGGGGAAAAAACCAAAAAAAATTCATGCAAGGGAAAATGCCAAGAAAAAAGATTCACGCAAAGAAGAAGGTAAAGAAAAAAAATTCATGCAGAAGGAAGGTCCAATTGTGACTTTTATTTACAGTGCATTTCACAAAACTTTTGACAGGCGATTTGCGAAGTTCGTTGTAAATTTCATAAGTTCGCTTCGAACTTGAGAATTTCAATACGTAACTGTCAATCAAAGGGCAAACTTTGAAAGTGTTAAAAAGGGTTGACAGCCCTACACGACTCCCTTGAACGTGGTCTGGTTTCTGTTGCCTTTGTTATAATTTTGCTCTCTTGATCAGTACATATTTGAATGGACGCCTCTTTTAGGCGGTTCGTGTACTATTCATTTAGCAATGGTTTTTGCCCTATGAGGCTTTATATTTGAATCTCTATACTGCTGTGATACGTTTTCTTCCAAGAAAATAGTTGGTCTCGAAAGTAATGTTTTTAGTTTCTTGGTGTTGATTTTCTCAGCAGTAATGTGAATGTGACCTTATGGCGTCTCGCTTTTGCGCCAATTTAATTCTAGGCTCGACGATATATTCATCTGCAGTAGAAGCGAGTGATCTTCTGGTTTTAAATGTTTGACCCAGGCCCGGGTTCATTTTGTTTTTGAACGCCTGTTACATTGTGCCCTGTATCAGTGAGGTAGCTGGCTTCCTATAGGCTTTGTATGCCTTTTTTTCTGCGTTTCTTAGCAGATCGTTATGCTCTTTGGAGGCGTTGTTTTTTTTAATTCTTTCACTCGTTCTTCTGACTTCTTCAGCATGTTTTGGTTTGTGGCCATGGTCAGTAGCTGTCCTCCTTGAACCTCTGGAGTTAATTCGTTCTCGTCGATGCTCTTTTGATATTTGATGTCGATGTCTTTAGGTCGCTTCTTTGTCGAGGAATTAAGATAACCCGACTCTAGATGGAAGTTCTCTGACATATTATTCGGTCAGGCAAGACCGCGGTTTCGATCCTATCATGTGGATCTCATCAGTTGCCGATAGCTTGATTCAAGGTGAAGAGCTTTGTCTCTCTTTGTTTCTCATGTGTATATATCATTCTCACATTCGCTCAAAATAAAATTTGTAATAAATAAATATTTGGTATCTTTGTAAATATTCTATAAAATTATTTGTGCCCACAATAAAAACTAGAGGATGGTTCTTATCGCCTTGAATAATGATTCTACAATAAAATGAAAAAGAGCATTTACATGTAGTAGTAGTAGTGTTAAAACGTTACAGAGAGGCTGTGTTGGTGAATGGAGTATGGCATCATTATGATGGGCTGTGGGAGAGGAATTCCAGAGGCCAGGGACTTCAAAAAAGTACAGGGAAGCCGTCCACTCCAAGTGGCTTCCTCCTCTCTCATTGTGTGTACAGTTTCGAAAAGATTTTGCATTAAAAAGTGGCCTGTATCCTTTGATCTGTTGTGAGTGTAGAATAATTTATAAATCATAAAAACATAGATAATGAATCAAGATTTCACTCTTAAAAAAAAAAGCAATATTTGTCTAAAAAAAATTCGTGCAGAGGGTTTCACCTGGAAAAAAGATTCCTCCACAAGCAGTGCGCGAAAAAAAAAGAAATCGTGCCAGCTGAAAATCCCCCACAGCCCCCATCAATTTTCTAATGGTCCGTCCCTAAGATAGTTGATGTCACAAAACGGTTACCCCAGAGGTGTTGTTAATTATAACATGAATGATTTCTTACAAAAGCAACAAAACAAACCATTCACCAAACCGTCACAGTTTCCAAGATGAAAATTTTGTTACTTTTACATTATTTAGGGCTACAAAGCAAAATCGTTGGTAAACAAATTATGTCGTGTGTAAATAAATTCTACGGGCACATTAACCTTAGAATGATTTTCCAAAGTACTCGTCACATTAAATCTCTCTTTCCTTACAAAGATAGACTTAGCCGAGGCCAAAAAGGCTAAGATTGTATATAAACCTACATGTTGAGACTGCAATGGTTTTTATATCAGAAATACTAAAAGACGATTGCATGACAGAAAAACTGAGCATTTTAAAGCAGTAATTAATGGTCATCATACGTTGGCTCTTGCGGACCACGTTACATCAAATGGGATCATTTTGAAATTTTAGCGAGAGAGGTTCGGACATTTACTGTAAAGTAATGGAGACACTGCCGATCAAAGATTTAAAGCCGACCTTAAAGAAATGTGTTTTACCTATTACCTCTTTTTTTTAATTATAAGCGTGAAATTTTTCTCCTGACAGTGCCAGAGTTTTTTTGTAGGATTCGGATAATATCCGAACTTGTCCGAAGACCTCCGAAGATGCTCCGAAGACGTTCGTCTGGCCAGTACATCGATCGATGCTTTGAATACTTATAAGGTAATATATAGTTTGTGGTTGCATGGAACCACAACTAAATTTGGTAGCAGTACCGGAACCAGAAATACTCCTACAAATTTGACCTTCTCGTTCCCAAACTACCTCGTCTCGAGTGACTCTCCATACTAAAAATAAGAGAATTCTAAGAAAGACAATCATTCCCATGGACTTTTATTTTCTCTCATTGGATTCAGTTTCTTTAAATATAACTTAATGTATGTTTTTTTTCAAAATGTGGCAGTCATTGCTTAATGTCTCTAACGTTTCTACCAGGCTTGAGAAACTGGAACACAGGCGTGAGTAGGCGTGACATCAAAGTTTTTGATCCGCAGGCGTGACAATCACGCCTTAGGCGTGACACTTGGCAGGTATATTATGTCAGCAGCGAAAATTTGTGCCTTTTTGCCACCCCGTCGACAATTTTCTTGTCTTCACTATTTTCTTCTTCTTCTGAACCGTCTTCTGTGCAGTCCAGTGCGTTAGAGATGCCACAAGTCTTGATCGAACGCCTCACCATCTCCTTGGGAATATCGCGCGAGGCCTGTTTTATCCATCGAAGGAACGAAGTCTCTGGGAACGAGGTTGAACCTTCTGTTGACACAGATCGTGTAAGCAAGCTTGTCACATGACACCATAGCAAACTTGAAAGGAAAGCACAAGTAGATTTCTTCTTGTTTAAAGCGACGTTTTCCACGCAAAAAAAAAAAAAAAAAAAAAGCCTGCACCCATTACAGGAAATTCTTTTCTTTGATTTCTTTGCTGGGGAAACCACTCCAACAGTCATTGATCGAGCTCGGGATACGCTCCTCGATAAGCTCTTCATTGAAGAGATTTGCCTGATCTTTCCTCCAGCGACGGACTATGGACTCGCTTATGCCGTATTCTCTGTATTAACCGTCACTTCTGAAGATGTATGCCTAAGCATACGAAACGTGAAGTAAAAGATAATTTTAAGTATACGTTTTTATCATATGTTTGTGATCGCTGTTTGTGTTTTATTTCCGATAAAACTGAGATGGCCAAAGACGAAATTGAGTATAGAGATAATTTGGGCAGTTTCATAACTTAACTTTCTTGAACGTCAATACAATTCGATGTAGATGACCCAACCTGCTGCCTTCGTTGATTCCCTTACTGGCTTTGAATCTAACAAACATCAAAAAAGGTTCCTCTTAGCCTTAATTAAGCTCACTCGGTTATTTTGGACAGTAGGTATGAAGCCCGCTGGTTTCTTGGGGTCTCCTCGCCTCAATTATTGTAATATCCATCCTTTATGTTTCTGTAATATTATTGTGTGGCAAATAAACATTCACATTCAACATTCAAACATAAAAAATCTAAGCGGCTAGGTAAATTTTGCAGTATGGGCTACAAAGAGGTGAAATCTGCCAAAAGAGGAAACATAATTGTATCAAAATTATTGTTGATATGTTAGTGAATCTTTTTCTTCTCTCATTTATAGAGCGTATTGTCGTTAATATGTAACGCTTTTCCATTGTAGCTCTTTCACCATCAACACCATGGAACATACTTGGTTTCGACACCAGTGCGACGAGTTTAGTTGTTGAATGGAACAACTTACCGGGAGACTTACAACCCGAGTTCTTTATTTTGTCCATGATACAAACAAGGCCTACAGATTATTACCGGTCATACAGCGCCAACATGACCTGGAGAGTTCGCATATTGAATTCGTCACTCACGGCGATGAACGTGTCCGACCTCCCAGGTTTTAGTAAACACACGATTCGTGTTTATGCGGGAAATGTCAGCGGTGACTTGTATAAAAGCGAGCAAGTAGAAGTCGAAACTGCTGAAATGGGTGAGTAATTTTGAAGGTTTTATTTTTCTCTGCTTTTTTAATTTATATTTTATTCTACACCCTAACAATCCGTTTTACTTGATCCCCCACCTCTACCCTCCCCCCCAGCGAACAGAAACGTCCATAGGACTCTACCAAAGTTATACACTTAGAAACATCATTGAGGATATTGCCCATCTCTACAAAGAGTGTCGAAAACGCACAACGAGAAACGTTTCCTGTATACTCACAATTTAATTGTTCTGCATTACAATCTAACACTCGACTCAACTCAACAATTCGCTCAGGGAAAACTGATCGGGCAAAGTACATTATCAAACAATCACGCAATTCTTAGGTGGTGTTAATTTATCGTCAATCATCTAGGTGATTAAATGAATTCTTGCAGTTTGCGACACACTCCCCCATATGACTCGTGAGTAGGTAACGAGACATATGCTCAAGAAGGTAACTACTACGTCTTAACAAACAAAGTCACCAGAAATTCTTAACGACTAAAATTGACTATAATGCTTCGGCTCGGAGTTCCGCGGCTGCAGCAGTATCACGCCTGGGTCTGAACATTGGTGCGTCTGGGTTGAGTGTCACAGCTGTTTCTTGATTGTCGTCTTCATCACAGGATAGCTCTAATGGTACAACAGCTGCACAGGACGCTGGACGTGTGACTGTCCGACCCGTAACTTAGCACCACGAACTACTCCATCTCTTCCAGCAATCAGTTGCTCCACAATCCCCAGCGGCCAGCAATTTCAGTTTCGTTCATGGGACTTCACGATAACAACGTCTCCAACAGCTAGAGAATTCTCTTTTCCTTTCTTTCCGCGTCTGAGCCGGTGACGCTCACGCAGCGCGCTCAAGTATCGGTCGTCCACCTACGCCACATCACATCTTTCGTTTTCATCAGGAACTTGGCGGGTTTCCTTAAATCTCTTTCTTCTATGTGATAGGGCTGCAACTCGGGCAGAACACTGGAGTTTAACATCAGGAAAACATTCGGTGTTAACGTCGGAAGTTGCACGTCGTCTTCCACGTAACACAACGGGCGGTTGTTCATCGCAACTTCAATGTCCAGGATGACTTCACTCAGTTCTTCCTAGGTAAGCAGACCTTGGCCAACTGTTTTGTAGAACATGGACTTCATCAATCCAATGAGACGCTCAAACTGTCCACCCCACCATGGTGCTCGGCCGAGGTTGAACTGCCACTGGATGGAATGCTCGCTCAGGAAGGAATGGAATCTTTCATCTCTCCGCACCTTCTTTACCCACTTGGCAGCGGCGAAAAAGGTTTTACCATTGTCTGAATAGACTTTCGATGGACGTCCTCTCCTGGCAATAAAGCGCTTTAAACTTTGGATGAAATCAGTAGTCTCCAAACTTGGCAATAACTCTAAGAACACTCCGCGAGTAAGGCTACACGAATACAAGTTCACGTACGCTTTACGTTCTTCCTTGCGCTTGCTGCGGTACTTCACAGGACCGGCGAAATCAACACCTATCACATTGAAAGGTGTAGTTCCTTCTGTTCTCTCGCTAGGCAGCGGTGCGGTGGGTGGATTCTTCAAGGCTACTGCTTGAAAGCGTTTGCAGCCACTGCAATTATTCACGGTTTTCTTGACTAACTTCCGCAGTCGGGGTACCCAGAATTTTTCTCTCACTTTCGTCATCGTCAAAGAAACTCCCCCATGGAGTGTAGTTCCGTGGGCATGCTGAACCATCTTAGCTGTAAAAAGGTCTGAGTCTGGCAGGTACATGGGATAATCTCCCTGTACACGACCTCGGCATTCCAACAAACCATGTTTGTTTTGTTGTAGGTTGAGCTGCCCTTGATCTGCGATAAAATTTGTATTGCTCATCCCCTCTTTCTGCGTTCTCTTGATCCAGAACAACTCATGCTCAGCTAGCTCTGCCGTTGTCATAGGTCCACGGATCGTGTTGGAAGGACGACAACAATTGCGCAAGGATCGCGAGATCCAAGCACCAATTCTCATGGCTTTACGAAGGCTGAACTTCTCGAGAAGGTCATCGAATTCGTTTCTCCCTTCGACACCAACCGCGACAAGTTCTTTTTGAACCTGTCTCTCTGCTCTACTTTCGGGGCTTGGCTCTGTTACAATCTCAGGTGGCCACTTGGCGGGGTCTCCCAGCCACGAAGGCCCTTTCCATCAAATTTCTGCTCCACTCACACTACCACCACGACTTCCCAGATCAGCAGGGTTATGGACTGTCGGGACGTGATGCCATAAAACGTTCCGGTGGCTTTAAATCTTCCTCACACGATTCGCGACGAATTGGCGGTAGTCTCCGTTATCACTGATCCAGTGAAGGGCGACGGAACTGTCCAACCAACATTGGATATCAGCCGCTAGTGGGAGTCCCTCCAATGCATGTCGCACGTTGTTGGCCAGATTGACGGCCATATGACCTTACACGAATTCCAGTCGGGGAATGGTCAGCCCTTGTTTGGCAAGCCGAGCCTTTGAGGTGATTAATCCTTGTGAGGCTCCCGATGCTTGAATCACCACTGCGTAGACTGCAGCACATACTCCTCGACCGCTCGCGTCGCCGAATGCGTGTAATTGTATCTCTTGAATTTCTTCTTGGTGAAGAGGAACGCAGCGCTGTACTGTAACGACATCCGGAATGTTCTGTTCCCACTTCCTCCACTGTACCGCTAAGTCTTCCGGTAACGGGCTATCCCACGAGCTCTTCTGTACGCAGGTTTCCCGGTATAGTAGTTTGCCCTCCAGTAAAACTGGTGATGCTAAACCCAGCGGATTGTACACTTTTGCTAAGTTGGTAAGGATCCCTCACTTCGTCAGTTCGGCTGGTGGACTTGGAAAGTCAACGTGAAGGGTGTCCTGGACCTTGTCCCAACTAACACCAAGTATTTTGATCCCTTCTGGCTTTGACACATTGTTGAGCTGTTCTTTGGCGAATGACCTCTCCTAATTTTCGCAATCAGTTTCTAGCTCCTCCTCGTTAGAGTGCCACTTGTGTAGCTCGAACTTGGCGCCATTAAAGATCTCAATTGCTTCTCGCTTTAACTGCTTAGCCTTGTCTGTAGTACTTCCTCCGAAAATAAGGTCATCGACATATAAGCTCTTCCGCACTTCTTTGACAGTTTCGGGGCATTTCGTCTCTAAATTCTGAAGGTGTTGCTGGATCACCCCATTTAGAAGAAATGGCGATGGGGCAAGGCCAAACACAACCCTGATGAATCGTACCGTTTCCACTTCCTTCGCAGTCTTGTCTACGATCCAGTGAAGGCGCAAGGCATCTCGGTCACTTTCACGAATTCGCACTTGTAGGAACGCACGGCGAAGATCTCCAGCAACCAACACAGGGTGGAAGCGGCAACGAGTGAGAACGCTCCACAGCTTGTTCTGTAGAGGCAGGCCGGCATGTAGGCACTCCTTCAGTGATGGGGCCATTTCGTGAGCTCTCGCAGACGCATCATAGACGACTCCGCACCCTCACGAACAACCGCACGATGTGGCAAATAGAACTCTCTTCCGGAGGCTTCGGCAGGTGCCCGTTCTACTACGCCTTCCGCCAGCTGTTCTCTTATGACGTCATCATAATCGTCCAACATGTTCTTTCGGCGTAATTTCCGCAAGAGGGAATTTAGTCGTCGCATACTTCCGTCACGATTATTTGGTAGGGCAGGACAATTCCCTTTCCAAGGCAGGCTCGTCTCGTACCAACCTTCAGGTGATCGCGTCAGTTTCTCTTTAAACTCATCGTAGACATCAAACTGGTCTCCGGCTGGCGTATCTGCTAGGCCAAGAACATCAAGCGCTCACAATCTCTCGAAGTCACAGTTCGAGTTCACCGCCAAGTAAACAGGTGATAAATCTTGGTCTGCGCCAGGCGACATCATTGTCCACCCAAAACGGGTATACTCAGCTACCGGGTCCCCACGACGACCCACACGCAAACGTTCTCCTGTCCGAATTTTCGCAAATTCGTTCGCACCCAGTATGAGATGTACAGGCAGCTTAGCTTTGTCGTCGACATCATCCATGCGTACTCCCTTGAGGTGAGAATTCCCTTCTATCAGCTGGTTGTAACGAGGGTTTTCTAAAATCAGCAACTCTCTGTTGTTGACTTTGGTGACGTCCACTTCGAGCTCAAAATCACCAGTAACTGAGCTGATAACCACTCAAAAAACTTGCATAGTTCTTGTTGTGACGCCAGGCAGCATCGCTATTTGTCTCAAACCGGTCGATTTTAAACTTGCATTAATCAAGTCGATTGCAGTAGTAGAGGCGTACGAATGACTTGCTCCACTGTCCAACAGGGCTCTAAATTTGTATCCATTAATCGTGACTACCACGACAGGATGAATGACGGCCAAGTTGCCGATGTGATTTGCTGTCATCCCTCGCTCACGTGTCTGAGCTTGAAATTGGGTGTTATCGCACAATAATGTATTATGCCTTGCGTGACATACTTGACAAGTGGACTTGCTTTTGCACTCTCCTGCTCAGTGTCCAATTCCTCAACAATTGAAACACATACGTTTCTCTAGGAAAACCTTTTTCCTCGCTTCAACACTCACAACCTTGTCACAGTTAACAGCCTTGTGATCTGGACTCTGGAAAAATAGACAGCCTCGGATGTTCGCTTGTTGATTTCTGCCATCACGTTTTTCGTAAAACGCCCTCGATTTCTCTCTTCGATTGACAGTTGTCACAGTCTTTGGCTTTGAACTTTCGACTCCTTGAACTGGATTGTTAATAGTCCATTTCTCAAGCGCCTGAAGAAATTGCACGAATGTCCATTCGCTCCAGTTTTCATCGATCATGGCCAGCTCGTTCTTAATTACATCTAGCTTGTCAAATGTGAAACGTACAGCGGCGTCCAGTTTGTCTATGCTCTGCATTGTTTGCAGCGACTCAACATTGAAAAGTAGTATCTCGTAAAATTCATGAATCTTCTTGACATCCCTTTCTCTGACAGTAGGGAGTTCTAGTATATTCCTTACGTAGGTTCCCACAACTTCGCTCGTTTTTCCACATCGTCTTGCGAGTAGATCTTTAGCCTTATTATAACCTTCGGGGGTAAACGGAAGGCCATCGATAAGGTTTCTCACCTTCAAATCCACCAATTCTTTCAAGTATGGGAATTTAGTAACCTCAGGGGTAGAGGACTTGTCAATTTGTGTTTCGAACTGTCCCCAAAACCGCACCCAGTCTTGTGGTGTGCCATCAAACTTTGTGATTACTAGCTTCGGCATTTTTACCGCGTTACTAGCCATCGCTGTAATTTCCGGTGGCTCTGTCTGAGCTTGTTTCAACTCCATTTTTTTCTTTTCAAATTCTAACTCCTCTGCATGTGCACGCTCAACAGCTTCTTGCTTCTGTCTCAGTTTTTCTCTCTCCAATTCGATTTCTCGTTTGTGCTCGTAAAGAGCAGTTGCGTGCTTTAAATTGCGGTCGATCTGCTCAATCTGGCATGTCAATTCACGCATACATTCATCCGCTTGATTCACAACTTCTTCAATTCCGCTAGCCCATTCTTGAACTGACTCTTCGTCCTGGCCATTTACGAACTTTTTCTCCTCTATTGATTCCTTTAACGTGGTCACTGCTGTTACCATAGTCTCTAGCGAGGTTCTGTGTCTTTCTGAAGCTTTTAGATCATCCTTCTTTAGTACCTCGTCCGTCTTTTTCACTCGAAAGCTAAGTCTTTTTATTTTCCCGTTCAAATCCGCAATTTGCGTCTCCATGTTGCTTAACAATGTCCCGTCGGAGGTGCCACTTTGTCGAAAACGCACAACGAGAAACGTTTCCTGTATACTCACAATTTAATTCTTCTGCATTACAATCTAACACTCGACTCAACTCAACAATTCGCTCAGGGAAAACTGATCGGGCAAAGTACATTATCAAACAATCACGCAATTCTTAGGTGGTGTTAAATTATCGTCAATCATCAAGGTAATTAAATGAATTCTTACAGTTTCCGACAAAGGGCGACAAAACGCAAAAGCCCACTAAATGCACAGTTCGTGATCCTGAAATGGTCGTGCATTATACAGCAAAGGAATAAAACATACACTTTGCAGTGTCTCGGCCACTCGCAAACAGAAGGAAAGAACAACTTCAGGAAAAATAGAGCAAGTAGGAATTAAATTTTTAATAAAAGTACGTTTAACCCTATTAAAACGATTGCTTGAAACTTCACTTCTTTCACTTATTCTTAAGTAATAATAAAAATGACTACAATTGTAGGAAAGAAATGTCCGTTTTCCGTAATTCAGTCAGACTTACAAAAAAACCTCTGAGAAGAAAGAACAAAGCGCCACAGTAGCAAGAGACGTCTATTGTTATCACTATTGTTTTCTTGAAACAAAGGCGCCTATGCATAATGAAGTAGGGTCCTGCACGGAGATCTTGCCTTAATTTAAACGTTTCTTAGGACTTCAGAACATTATGCGAGATGGCGTCCAGATTAATACACCCATGAAGATGCATTTACCCACTGCATTTTCCTACAGAAAATTAACAGCTTTACAATTTTGAACGGTTCAACAAATCAAATGTGATCTGGCGTTATTAACAATGATATTCATCTTCACGGTGGTCAAAATGTTGCTGACTCGCGAGGAGCAGGCGAGTGAGTCCACAACGAATTTGTGCAGAGCAGTGATAACAAAAATAATGTTTCTCATCTTTCAGCTCCCAGCGTTGCACCTCCAAATGTGCGCCTAAGGAACGTACGCGACGGAGTTCTGGTACTTTGGGATCCCGTGGAGTCTCGTTTCGCCAATGGTCAGATACAAGGTTACAGGGTGTACTACAGGAGACAATATTACTATTATTATTACTATCCCTATTACTATAGCTATGCGGAAAAGAATAGCACTACCGACGCAAACGTACTTCAGGTGGCGTTACGGGGTTTAGAGTCAGGGAAGAGGTACGGAATATCGGTAACAGCTTTCAACTCAGCTGGTGAGGGACCTCGATCCCAGAGGCTCACAATCACCTACGGTGAGTGTTAGAGAATAGCTTCAGGGAAGACTAGTCTAACTACAGCATTAATAAACCGTTTCTCTCTTAAATTAAAAGCTCTAATTTGCACAGATATAAGTTATTTAGCTTTTGTTTTTCATGATTCTTGAGTGGTAACCATATCAGGTACCAGTAACAGAAAAGAGGCAAAAGCTAAATGGCATACAGTTTTCGATATCCATATAACGGTACCCATGGTTAACGATCGCCGAAGTGAAATTAACGGGTGGGTCTCGAGTCCTTTAAACTGCATATTTTTTGAAGTCATAATTTGACAAGCAAGCATATTTTTCGAATAAGCCTGCAATATTTCTGGCTTGCGAAAGTAATCGGAACTTCTTGTCGTTTTCTCTGAGTGTGTTTCTTTTTTCTTTATCTTTTCGACGCGCGATTGAGAATTGTATCTGGGAAAAGGTCTTAAGTGAAAGCGCATCTGTGAATTTCCCCTAGCAAGGGTGTTAACTGTACAGTGACGTGACTCGTTAAGAGCAATTAGTACACATAACTGCTAAACAGTTTCCAGTATAATCGTAGACAATAGTTATAGCAACAACAGACAAAATGTAAGCTTTTTTAAGTCTTAAAGTTCAATTTTTACACCGACTGGGGATAAACAAAAATCGTTTAGTATATCCACGCTACTGGAATTTAAGCCATGGAAAATTTACAAGATGGCATGTGGTAAGAACCGGTCAAGCGCCGGCAGCAGTAATCGTGCAAATCATGTCATCACTTCATTCAAACTCAGTGCCTCCTCATGCCTTACGAGGTCACGTAAAAGTAAACTAAGGTCATAAATTACAGATTTTTGAAGGCAAGCCTCACTTTTTAAATCCATTTTCGTGTGGTTTCCATTAGTTTTAGGATGTGGAGGTAATTTCAATCAGTCTTCTGGAACTATCACTATCTTCAAGTCGGATTACAGTTATTTAACCTGTAACTGGACCATAGGAAGTGTTGGTATCAGCAATGCTGTAGGCTTTCTTGCCATACATGGAGTCTATCCGCCTTGCAGGTAGGTTTAAGTGTTCCGAGAAAACTGTGTCTCAAAGATAACTTGTGGATAGTCCTTGTTTCCTTGTTGGGCATTAACTTACTTGCCAAATAGCATTTATAGCAAGTTGACAACCACAAATTTGAAATATGTCCAGAAATGCACACAACAACAAAAATGACAAAAATGGCAAAATTTCGCCAACAATTTAAAAAAAAAGAAGCAGTAAGTTAAATATGTGGCGAAAATGGCAACTTTGTCAAACTCGCCGACAACTTGGAAGCGAATGCAAATGAGAAGACAAGAGTTCAGCGAAATTGGCGAACGCGGCGAAAATGGCAACTTTGTCAAAATCGCAGACAACTTGAAAACCAGTGCAAATGAGCAGGTAAGTAAGGGCTGTTAAAAATAAATTTGACATAAATAAGCATACATTACGTGTGGCGGGAAGAAAGTCACGTGTAAAAGAAGGACTTATAGTCTGAGTTTTGATCGATCGTCCGATCGCTTCGAGTGTCAAGTTGAGTATTGAGTTTTAGATTTCAACCGTGCTTAAGGCCTGAAAGGGTCGAGTGAAGTGGTAATTCGTATGGAAAATTGTAAAGAAATCCCTGACCAGGAAATGAATTAAATATACCATAAAGATTCAATACATGGTCCTTTCGAGTCGGAGGAAATACAAGAAGGAGTAGAACAACAAAGCTGTTGCCGTCATCGAAGGATTTTTTGAATTGGAAAAAGGCGAAGTCTACTCAAAAAGGGTGTTTATGGACATAAAGCGTCATGAATATCGACAAGGACAGGAAAATACGAGATGCACACAGGACCTTTGTGTACAAAATAGTGGGGAATGTGGAGAAAATTTTGACAGAACAAGTGGGAGATTTAACGTCGTTCAGGGAAAAGTTAACGGCTCTGAAAGCCTTGTTGACCGAAAAATTGGAAACGACCAAAAAGCTGAATGAAACAATATTAGAGCTCACCAAACCAAAGGAACTGGAGAAAGAAATAGAAGATACTGGTGAGTTTTGTGAGCACGTTTACAGTATTTTAGCGAAAATCGATTTGAGTTTGGAGAAAGGGAAACATGGCGAACACACACAGGCCCATGCGACAAATCAGGAAAATAGTAGTACCAGAAATACCGAAAGCGCAAAAGTGAAACTACCTAAACTCGAACTCAAATCCTTTTCGGGAAGTTATCAAGAATGGCAGGGTTTCTGGGACACATTTCAATCTGCTGTCGATGGAAAGAAATACTGGCATCTCGGCCATTGAAAAATTCACCTATCTGAAGAGTTGTGTAACAAGCAATGCTGAATCCGCAATTGCTGGACTGCCTCTGACCGCAGACAATTATAAAGTAGCCATTGACATTCTTGAGGACCGATTTGGTAAACCGCAGTTGCTGATATCAAATTATATGGATGCCTTATTGAAACTTCCATCTGTCAATTCAGTGCATGAAACAAAGAGATTACGTGAATTGTTTGACAAGATTGAAATCAACATTCGAGGTTTGAATGCGTTAGGAGTTGAATCACGGTCCTTTGGGAATTTATTGGTCCCAGTCGTGATGGAAAAAATCCCCTCAGAGTTACGATTGGATGTAAGCCGTAAGTTTGGCAGTGAGAAATCATGGAATCTTGATGCCTTGTTGTGTGCACTGAAAACTAAGTTGGAAGCCAAGGAAAGATGCAATGCTAATGCAATGAAAACAAGTGGTGCAAATGCCAATACACCCAGGTTTGAACAGTACAGAGGAAGAAGCAAACAACCCCATTCTGCCTCTGCCCTTTATACAGGCAGTGAGGAATTTACTCAACAATGTGTTTTTTGCAAGAAGAATCACAAATCCATTAACTGCATGACCATCACTGAACCGAAAGCTAGGAGAACAATACTAAGACGAAATGGCAAGTGTTTTGTGTGCCTGAAGGGTGGCTATATCTCCACAAATTGTCCGTCAAAGGCAAAATGCTTTAACTGTGAAGCCAAGGAAAGATGTAATGCAACGAAAACAAGTGGTGCAAATGCCAATACACCCAGGTTTGAACAGTACAGAGGAAGAAGCAAACAACCCCATTCTGCCTCTGCCCTTTATACAGCCAGTGAGGAATTTACTCAACAATGTGTTTTTTGCAAGAAGAATCACAAATCCATTAACTGCATGACCATCACTGAACCGAAAGCTAGGAGAACAATACTGAGACGAAATGGCAAGTGTTTTGTGTGCCTGAAGGGTGGCTATATCTCCACAAATTGTCCGTCAAAGGCAAAATGCTTTAACTGTGAAGGTAGACACCATGTAACCATTTGTGAAAGAATAAGGAACATTCCAACATCCAGAAATGTAGTTAGTGACGAGGCAACACCACATGGATCTGGATCATCTCAAGATAGGAGAAGAGAAGCTGGAACTTCAGCAATGCACGTTAGCAACAATGCCAACTCTGTGTTGTTAGAGGTAGCCCAAGCCTTTGTTTGCAGACCAGATAACCAACAACTTGGATTGAATGCCCATGTGATATTTGATTCCTGTAGCCAGAGATCATACATAACCAGTAAGGCATGTGAACAATTGAACCTACCGACCATTGGTAAGGAGACACTTTTGATCAAAACATTTGGGGATAACTCAGCCTCTGTGAAGGAATGTGATGTTGTGCAATTGTGTGTCAGAACATTGGATGAAATGAATGTGTATATCACCTCATATGTCTTACTAGTAATTTGCAGCCCAGTGTCCAATCAACGGTCTCGAACCACGTTGGAATGCTACCCCGACTTGCAGGGTCCACAACTTGCATGTGATACAAGGGATTCTGTCAGTGTTGATGTGCTGATAGGAGCAGATTATTACTGGTCGTTCTTTACTGGGAACATCATTAAAGGAGATCCCTATGGACCAGTAGCCCTTGAAACCAATTTAGGTTGGGTTTTATCAGGACCAACTATGTGCTCAACATTGACAAGGTCATGCACTGTGAATCTGAGTTCCACGCATGTGTTAAAGATAGAGTCCACAGAGATAAGTGATATGAAGGATGATCTGCAGAAATTTTGGGACTTAGAAACTTTGGGCATTAAGGAACATGAAACTTCAGTCTATGACAAGTTTTCAAATGACATCACATTTACTGGAAAGAGATACCAGGTCTAGTTACCATTCAAGGATAATCACCCCATGTTACCAGACAATTATACAGTGGCATTGCGTAGACTGACAACAACAATCAAGAAGCTCAAGAACCAACCAGAAATTCTGAAGCAGTATGATGGTGTGATTAGAGAGCAACTGCACAGTGGTGTGGTTTAAATGGTACCACAAGATCAAATACCACCGCCTGGAGATGTCCACTATCTTCCACACAGGACAGTAGTGAGACTTGATAGAGATACAACTAAGGTGAGAGTTGTATACGATGCCTCATCTAAAGTGTTTGGGCCTAGTTTAAATGACTGTCCGCACATTGGACCTTCTCTTAATCCCTTGTTATTTGACATTTTGCCGAGGTACAGAGTCCATGAAGTTGCCCTAACTGCAGGCATTGAGAAGGCGTTTTTGAACATTGAGATTGATCCTGAACACAGGGACTTTGTGAGATTTTTATGGGTTGAAGATCCGAATAAGGAACGTCCAGAAGTCATGGTACTACGTTTTGCACGTATGGTATTTGGTGTGAACTCAAGTCCTTTCATTGTAAATGCCACAATCAGACACCATTTGAACACATGTTTGCCAGTGGACAGTGCACTTGCAAGAGAGCTGTTGAAGTCTTTATATGTTGATGACTATGTGTCTGGGAATGGTGACGTGGATAGTGCGTTCAAATTGGCTAAGAAGATAAAGCTCTTTCTTAAGTCAGGAGGCTTCAATATGAGAAAGTGGAGTAGCAATTCAGAAAGTCTGCTGAAATCACTGGAACAAGATGAAGCTTTCAGTGATGACTTTGAAAAGAGCAATGGACCTAGAGTAGAAGAAGAAGACGAAAGCTTCTCTAAATCAGTTTTCAAGCAAAGTACAGAAAAGGAGCAAAAGGTTTTGGGAATGCTTTGGAACCCAACCCAAGATGAACTGATTTATGATCTGAACAAGACATTGGGAGATGTTGATGCCCAACCAGCAACAAGAAGATTGATTCTCAGTACGGCTACAAGGTTTTTTGACCCCTTGGGGTTGATAGCTCCGGTCATTCTTCCATTCAAGATGATGTTTCAGAAACTTTGCAAGGCTGGAAAAGACTGGGACGAAGTGGTCGATGCTGAACTCAATCACCAGTGGCTGGCGACTCTATCCGATTTGAGACAGGCTGGAAGAGTGAGCTTTAAGAGATGTTATGCTAAGGGATTGAATGGAGACAAGGTCAATTCAGTCCAACTTCACTGTTTTGCTGACGCATCGGAAAAGGCTTATGGAGCTGTGCTCTTCATGAGAGTAGTGTATGAGGCGAGGGTGGAATGTCAGATAGTATCTTCGAAGACAAGAGTTGCACCATTAGCTAAACAAAGTATCCCTCGTCTGCAGTTGCTGTCCAACTTGTTGAACAGCGCTAGTCAAGCATTTGACGGCGTAAAAATTGACGATATTTTTAACTGGACAGATTCCATGATTTCGCTGTGGTGGATCACAAACACTGATAAGGAGTACAAGCAGTTTGTCGAGAACCGAGTGGCCGAGATTCGAAGGAATTCACGCCCTGAGCAGTGGAGGTACTGTCCCACAGCAGACAATCCAGCTGATATAGCGTCCAGAGGAATCAAGTCTACTGAGTTGAAAGAAAGCAGCCTGTGGTTACATGGACCCGACTTCCTGTCTAAGAGTAGTGAGCAGTGGCCAGTTCAACCAACAGTTGTACAAGCCAGAGAAGATTTAAGCGAACTGAAATCCTTTAAACCAGCTGTTTCCAGCTTAGTGACCACGTGCGTTGAAGGGAAGGAAGAAGAAGCGAGTCTAGATAACTTAATCAATCTTGAGAACTTTAGTTCTTTAACAAAACTTCAAAGAGTGACTGTGTTGGTTTTACACGGTTTCCGATACTGTTGCCGAGAAGTCAATATTTCACTAAGTTGGTGATTCTCAAGTGCCATGATCAAGTGATGCACAATGGAGTGGCAGAGACCTTGGTTCGAGTTAGGTCACGGTATTGGATTGTGAAGGGCAGACAAACGGTGAAGAGTATAATCAACAAGTGTGTACTGTGCAAGAAACTTGAAGGTCGTCCATATGGAACGCCACCTACCTCTCAACTTCCAGGGTTCAGATTGTCCGACGAATTTGCATTTACAAGTATAGGAGTTGACTTTGTGGGCCCTGTTTATGTCAAGGACATTTATCACAAGAGTGATGATATGAACAAGGCATACATCGTGTCATACACATGTGCCTCCAGTCGTGCAGTTCATCTCGACGTCGTTCCGAGGTTGACAACCGAAGCTTTCGTGAGAAGTTTTAAAAGGTTCATTGCCAGACGAGGTGTTCCAAATCTTGTACTGTCAGATAATGGATCCACTTTCAAGAGTGAAGAGCTGAAGAAGTTGCTAGCAGACCACCGCATATAGAATGGAAATTTAATGTCGCGTTAGCTCCTTGGTGGGGAGGATTTTTTGAACGTCTCGTTAGATCAACTAAACGCTGTCTCAAGAAAACCTCAGGAACCGCGAGAGTCAGCTATGAAGAATTGCTCTCTGTTGTTGTGGAAATAGAGGGAATACTGAATTCACGACCTCTCACGTACGCGAATGATGAATTACGAAGTCCGTTGACGCCGTCACAATTGGTTATTGGTCATCGCCTGTTGAGTAAAGAAGAGAAAACTCCCTCGGAAGCGCCTCAGACCGGAGGTGAATTGTCAAGACGTGCGAAGTATCTGACAACTGTTCTGTCGCAGTTTTGGAGACCTTGGCAGAAGGAGTACTTGACAGAGTTACGTGTCCATCATAATTGCCAACTGAAAAACAGGCAACCAACTGTCAATGTAGGAGACGTTGTTTGCATTCACAAGGACAGGACGCCGAGACTATTTTGGAATATGGGAGTGGTCAAAGCCCTCATTACAGGACGAGATGGATTTCACCGAGCAGCAGTGGTGAGAACTCGAAGTGGAGATCGAGTAATCGACGTGACAAGACCCTTCAAGAAGTTGTTTCCTGCAGAAACTGGATTAGGAGTACATGAACGTCAGAAAGGGAACGCTGATTTTCCAATTACCTTTGTGGCAAACGCTGAACAAGAACACGTAGCTGAACATTAAGGATTGCAAAAAAAAACAATGATGAACCGTCTCTTTTTTTTTTTTCTGTTTCTGTCGCTACGAACTTCAGTCGTTAATTGTTGATTGTCAATCAAGAAGGGGAATGTGTTAAAAATAGTTTTGACATAAATAAGCATACATTACGTGTGGCGGGAAGAAAGTCACGTGTAAAAGAAGTACTTATAATCTGAGTTTTGATCGATCGTCGGATCGCTTCGAGTGTCAAGTTGAGTATTGAGTTTTAGATTTCAACCGTGCTTAAGGCCTGAAACGGTCGAGTGAAGTGGTAATTCGTATGGAAAATTGTAAAGAGATCATTCACCAGGAAATGAATTAAATATACCACATAGATTCAATACAAGGGCCCCTAGGTTTTGCCGGCGAATTTGGTGAATTTAGCGAATTTGGCGAAAATGGCATTTTTTTTCAAAATGGCCAACAACTTGGACGCCAATGCAAATAAGAAGGCGAGAGGGCCCCCCGCAAGCCGGCAAATTGTGGGAAAATGGCAATTTTTTTTGAAAATATACAGTCAGACCTGTATTAAGCGGTCGCCCTCGGGAAATTACTAAGTGACCACTTAATACAGGTCGAACAATACAGTTCGAATGCAATAACAATGCCATTTTATATCACTTGATGTGCAATTTATGAATGGCAAAATGACAGTTCATATGGACCACAATAGGTTATTCTTTTACATTGTAAACCTATGTGAATTAAGAAATTTCAGAGTAGAAAAAACTCGTAATACTACTGCAATTAATTTACAGAAAGAATCCCCAATGTTTGTCCACTTATTTTAGCCTTCCGTTGTATGCAATCCAATCAAGTATGGAAATGGTTATTCCAGGCTTGAGATCAGTTAATGAAAGAAGGTCTCGTTCCAAATCCCCTTCTGTATGTTTCGTTGTTGAAAGAAAAGTTTGTGAGAAAAGACATTGTGCATTGTATGGATTTTATTTATTTTGGTAGCTAATGTTAGTTCCAGAGTCGTATTGCTAGCTACTAATAGACCAATTTCCATATAGGCTTAGGGGAATAAACTCATACAAATCATCATATTTATTCCCTAAAGCCTCGAGATGATGCCTCCAGTTTAGGACTGACTTTTAATATATCAAAATTTGGTCCAGTAGCATTAGAAGCTTATTTACAGGGTGCCCATGCTGAGTTATGACGGATAAAAAACTTGTCTTTTACCCCACTGAAACCTGTTTTCACTGGCATGAACTTGGCTCAGGATATGAAATCTATTGTTGTATAAACCAGCATAGAAATCGTATAAATAAAGTCTTACAGGGTAAAGATGGAAGCAATGTGTTACATTTCGTTAAATAGCTATGGCCGACTTGCAATCGGCTAATACTTGCGAAATTGGCCTGAATGGGTATTTCATCCACTTTTAAAATTCAACCATTCAATCAAGCATCGGTCATGTTCTTAGTCCTACAACAAGTCTCCTTTCGGTAGGAAAGCTTCTGGTTAGTAGTTCCTTGTTGCTTAAGAACGAGCAGTTTGTTGTTGCTTTGGGGAGTAGTAGTTGTTAAAGTAAGACCTCTTTGAAAAGAATTCGCCATATTTGTCATATTTGCCAGATTTTAAAATTAATTTACATACAGTTTGCAATTTGACGAGAATGCACCGAAATCGCCATATTCGCTAGATTCGCCAACGTGGCTGCTCACTACGTATTGAACTAATTTACGTACCCTTGGCGATTTCACAAGAATTCGCCAAAATCGCCATATTCGCTAACATAGCTGGCCACCTGGTATTGAACTAATTTACAAACATTTGGCCATTCGACAAGAATTCACCATATTCGCCAGATTCACAAACATGGTTGGTCACCATGTGCGGAACTAATTTACATGCATTTGGCCATTTGACAAAATCTCGCCATATTTGCAAAAATTGTCAAACTGTTGGCGATATTTTGTTATTGTTTCCAATTTTGTTATTGTGTGCATTTGAGGACATAAGTGAAAAGTTTAGAAAAGAAGTCAAACGTGACGTCGCTTAGCATGGCGTCAGTACAGTTTTCCGAAGTACAACATCAAGATTTTGAAATCTGTGAAGTTAAGACAACAGGATGTCTCTTCTGAAGTGTAAGTCACTGCAGTTGATGTAAAATGTAAATTTTACCGAACAAATAAATACAAAGCAGGAAAAAGCTAAATATAGTGACCGAGCTTTTGGAGGGAGGAATGGAAACTAGACATTTCAAAGGCATTTTTCTCAAAAACTAACCGTACGATCCCACCTCAAAATTTAAGGATTCAGTAAGAATGGAAAAATCATGTATAGAAATAAGTAGTTAAATTTATCACACAGGTTTTTTTCGCAAACGGCGAAAACGACGATTTTCATCTATTTTGATAATAACTGAGAAACTGTCGGATAGATTTTTTTTTACAAAAATGTTGACGGTTTCATCTTCTTCTCATTTACTAATTCCCAAAAATTTAACCCTGGTCGTACGGCTACAGTGGAAGTCAAAACTCTAAGGACATTCTACGCTTTCAATGTTACTATGACCATAGATAACTTTTTTTTTTTCCTTTACCACTTTTTAACCATCGTAGAAGTTCTAACTGTTTATTTTTGTGCAACTTTTGTAGAGAATTTGTGACGGTTTATTCAAGTAATGGATCTAGGGTCTTTGGTCAGTACGGATGCTACAACGATCTGGAAAGCACCGTACAAATAGCTTTTGGGGATGACCACTTTGTTGCTGTACAGTCATACTTATACAGTCGTTACAGCCGCCTGACAATTCAATTCGTTATCTTAAAGGGAGGCCTAGATTTAGGTATGATATCAGTTAGGAAAATACCACTATTTTGTAACTTTTAAACACTTTTAGCCCATGAGACTTGGATCTCCATGCAACCATCACTTTTTTGTGTGCCTTTTGCTAACTGCGCAAGACTACAATTTTACCATCGGAGTTATTTTTAAAGTTGTGGATAATAACTCTAACTTTGTTCCCAGCTCAAGAAGTCGGAAAAATAAAGCGTAAATAGAATTCAAGCCCTTGACTTAGCAGATAATAGTGCGGAGCTGTAGCAACTGAGCTAAAAAGCAATTGAAACTATGTCATTTCGGCCATTTTGACGAAGTATGCTGACAGATTGGAAGTCAGTTTATCCTTGGTTTAAATTTTAACTCCCTTTGTTATTGGGGATGAATATAACTGGCAATATATAATAATAAGTTTATTTATTTATCTATTTTTTTATTCATTTATAAACTTTGCCACAAGACAGGGTATCTCCACAGAGCAAAGCTCCACTTGCGGAGACCCAAACACCACAGAAGACGTGTGTGGGTTCTTTTTACGTCTCACAGGATTATGAACATTGAAGGGTTGTAAGACTGGGCCTACGGTTTATCGTCCTTATCCGAGAAGACTAGAGAGTCTAACCATTTGCAGATGTCATTACAAAGACAGCACTGTCTCCTCAGTTATTTAAAGACCCTGACCAACTGAGCCATCGGTGCGCGATTTATTTTAGTTTAAAATAAAGGGGAAAAATATTTAAATCATGGATAAAATTGAACCAGAAAAGAGATATTGCTTACCACGAGTAACCTATAGCCCATTGCTGGAGCGCATTTCGGAAGGACGTTGGTTTAACGGCCACTGGAAGCTTAGGGCTTTTCCTGGATACTTTGATACTTTGTTTTTTCTTAAATTTTAAGATGATGATTAGAATTATTCGAGGAACTTCTTGATTTTGTGAAATTCCCAACTGTGTGTGCCATCTTGAGTCGTGACCCGTTGGAAATTGAAAAGCCGTTTTCCCTACCGTTATAGAGATCATTTTATCAGATATAACACACAAACAGCGGTAACAAACATCAGATCTAAAGGTACACTTGAAGTGTATATGGCAGATTATTTTTTATTTGTTTGATTGAATGTACCCATTGTCCTGGTAACAACTGCAAAAATTTTATTTCGATTTCGGTTTTTCTTCCCCTAATATTAGCCATTAAAAAGCGGAGAATTTCACTTCGGGCGAGGTAAAAAACCGCGCGAGTACAGAAGGGGGACTGGAGATGATTGTGACGTCATCTCGGGAACGCCTATTTCTTCCTCTTAGTCATTCCTTTGAGATATTTTCATGTGAAGGTTTAATACGGTCGGTAGATGCGTTGTATCCAGCTGCAACAACACGAAAGACGAAGAAAATGATTTTTCTATCCATGAAATACCGTTTTACGGTGATTCCAGGTCAAAAGCTATTAAAAGAAGACGAAAGTGGATCTCTTTCGTCAACTTGACGAGGAAGAATTTGAGTGCCAATACTGAAAACAACACTCGGTGACTTGCTCGGGGCACTTTACGCCAGACGATTTCACACGCAAGTTTTCTTTCAATGATCAAAGTTTAGTTAACGTTTTGTATTCTTCTGCATACATCTTTAGAAGTGACGGTTAATACAAAATTTGGTTTTAAATATACAGGCTCACTAACTTGTAAACTTTTAACTATTAAGGAACAATAGAGGTGATAAAAAGTAATAAAAACACAGTTTTTCGCTGCTGACATATTCATTTAAGGTCGGCTTTAAATATTTGATGAGCAGTGTCTCCTTTATTTTTCAGTCAATGAAAGATCGCCCTTTCCCTAAAATTTCAAAATGATCGCGCTTTAAACTGTGACAAGTTTTTGTAACATGTTTCCGCATTTGCTCGTCGTCTCGTTTGTTACAATGGTCTTTCGATGAACTTAAGATAGTTGTTGTCACAAAACGGTTACCCCAGAGGTGTTGTTAATTATAACGTGAATGAATTCCTACAAAAGCAACAAAACAAACCATTCACCCTAACCGTCACAGTTCCCAAGATGAAAATTTTCTTACTTTTACATTATTAAGGGCTACAAAGCAAAATCGTTGGTAAACAAATTATGTCGTGTGTAAATAAATACTACGGGCACACTAACCTTAGAATGATTTTCCAAAGCACTCATCACATTAAATCTCTCTTTCCTTACAAAGATAGACTTAGCCGAGGCCAAAAAGGCTAAGATTGTATATAAACCTACATGTTGAGACTGCAATGTTTTTTATATCAGAAATACTAAAAGACGATTGCATGACAGAAAAACTGAGCATTTTAAAGCAGTAATTAATGGTCATCATACGTCGGCTCTTGCTGACCACGTTACATAAACTGTTCACAGTTTAAAGTGAGGTTATTTTGAAACTTTAGCGAAAGGGGATCGGACATTTACTGTAAAATAATGGAGACACTGCTGATCAAAGATTTAAAGCCGACCTTAAAGAAATGTGTTCTACCTATAAACTCTTTTTTTTTAATTATAAGCGTGAAATTTTTTACCTGAGGGTGCCAGAGTTTTTTGTAGGACTCGGATGATATCCGAGCTTGTCCGAAGACCTCCGAAGATGCTCCGAAGACTTTCGTCTGGCCAGTACATCGATCGATGATTTGAATACTTATAAGATAATATATAGTTTGTGGTTGCATAAAACCACAACTAAATTTGGTACCAGTACCGGAACAGAAATGCTCCTACAAATGTGACCTTCTCGTTCCCAAACTACCTCGTCTCGAGTGACTCTCCCTACTAAAAATAAGAGAATTTTAAGAAAGACAATCATTCCCATGGACTTTTATTTTCTCTTATTGGTTTCAGTTTCTTTAAATAACTTAATGTATGTTTTTCAAAATGTGGCAGTCAATGCTTAATGTCTACCAGGCGTGAGAAACTGGAACACAGGCGTG
>NC_090881.1:5429417-5431917 GCF_036669935.1 Montipora foliosa
TCTGTGGCCGGCCTGGTGATCTGGATGTGGCTTGGGGATTAGGACCCCATGAGAGGATTAGGACCTCTCTGTGGCATGCGGATTAGGACCCCATGAGAGGATTAGGACCTCTCTGTGGCCTGGTGATCTGGATGTGGCCTGTGGATTAGGATCCCATGAGAGGATTAAGACCTCTCTGTGGCCTGGTGATCTGGATGTGGCTTGGGGATTAGGACCCCATGAGAGGATTAGGACCTCTCTGTGGCCTGGTGATCTGGATGTGGCCTGGGGATTAGTACCCCATGAGAGGATTAGGACCTCTCAGTGGCCTGGTGATCTGGATGTGGCCTGGAGATTAGGACCCCATGAGAGGATTAGGACCTCTCTGTGGCCTGCGGATTAGGACCCCATGAGAGGATTAGGACCTCTCTGTGGCCTGGTGATCTGGATATGGCCTGGGGATTAGGACCCCATGAGAGGATTAAGACCTCTCTGTGGCCTGCGGATTAGGACCCCATGAGAGGATTAGGACCTCTCTGTGGCCTGGTGATCTGGATGTGGCCTGGGGATTAGGACCCCATGAGAGGATTAAGACCTCTCTGTGGCCTGGTGATCTGGATGTGGCTTGGGGATTACGACCCCATGAGAGGATTAGGACTTCTCTGTGGCCTGGGAATTAGGACCCAATGAGAGGATTAGGACCTCTCTGTGGCCTGGTGATCTGGATGTAGCCTGGGGATTAGGACCCCATGAGAGGATTAAGACCTCTCTTTGGCCTGGTGATCTGGATGTGGCCTTGGGATTAGGACCCCATGAGAGGATTAGGACCTCTCTGTGGCCTGGGGATTAGGACCCCATGAGAGGATTAGGACCTCTCTGTGGCCTGGTGATCTGGATGTGGCCTGGGGATTAGGACCCCATGAGAGGATTAGGACCTCTTTGTGGCCTGGTGATCTGGATGTGGCTTGGGGATTATGACCCCATGAGAGGATTAGGACCTTTCTGTGGCCTGGGGATTAGGACCCCACAAGAGGATTAGGACCCCTCTGTGGCCTGGGGATTAGAAGCCCATGAGAGGATGAGGACCTCTCAACCTGCTGATCTGGTAATAGGTTGGGAACATCAGATATACATATATAGTTTCACAAAGCTATTTTCATTTCTCGTTTCCTATGCTGAACACATGTAAAATTTCATTACGTCATTGTTCAGTGCCGTAACAGCTGCAGCTTTAACAGGCCTCCCCATGGTTGGTTACAACGTAACACTAAGAGGGTGGTCATCTGATCGTTATGAGAGAAACATCCAATGCCCACAATCAATATTAGCTGGGTTTGCGTCAGAGCTACTTCAAAACTCAAGTTAGTTCTTCTTACATTCTTTGCATGGAGTGGTTTTGATAAACCCTATTTATTTACTGGTGTATTTTTGCAAGGTTATTATTTCATACAAAAGTTTTACAATTCTGTGCTTTCCACAATATCTGGTATTATAATGAGCTTCTGTTCACTGGGTCTTGGGCAAAACCACTCTATGCATTAATTAAGCATATCATAATATTGGCTTTAGCATATCATGTAATATTTGCTCTGTTCGACTATGGGGAATACACTTAGTGTATTTTTGGGGATTAAGTGCTCCCATGCTGGTCACACTTTCACCCATAGACTCATGATAGCTATTCATTCTGGGGATCGGTACCCCTATAGCTGCGTTGCCATGGGAATGAGTGTAACCCGGGAGGATTATCACCTCCTGTAGGGCATTACTACCCCTTCCGCAGCCAAGGGTTTTTCACCCTTGAGAAAGAACTATCATCTTTCTTTGTTGCATAATACTAGCTTTAGACGAACATGTTATGTCAGCTATTTTGCGACTGCAGTGCTTAATCCCCTACCCCTTTACCCCACAAAGTGTGTTCATATTCTTGTCTTAGCTAATGGGTTGATAGCATTAACCGTCACTTCTGAAGTTATATGCCTAAGCAAACCAAACGTGAAGTAAAAGATAATTTTAAGTATACGTTTTTATCGTATGTTTGTCATCGCTGTTTGCGTGTTATTTCGGATAAAACTGAGATGGCCAAAGACGAAATTGAGTATAGAGATAATTTGGGCAGTTTCATAACTTAACTTTCTTGAAAGTCAATGCAATTCGATGTAGATGACCCAACCTGCTGCCTTCGTTGATTCCCTTACTGGCTTTGAATCTAACAAACATCAAAAAAGGTTCCTCTTAGCCTTAATTAAGCTCACTCGGTTATTTTGGACAGTAGGTATGAAGCCCGGTGGTTTCTTGGGGTCTCCTCGCCACAATTATTGTACTATCCATCCCTTATGTTTCTGTAATATTATTGCGTGGCAAATAAACATTCAACATTCAACATTCAAGCATAAATAATCTAAGCGGCTAGGTAAATTTTGCAGTATGGGCTACAAAGAGGTGAAATCTGCCAAAAGAGGAAACATTGTTGTATCAAAATTATTGTTGATATGTTAGTCAATCTTTTTCTTCTCTCATT